>NC_143013.1:282530441-282632941 GCF_055824585.1 Amblyomma mixtum
TCTTGGACTTTTCGTTGACGGGGGAAAAGTGGCGTTTGGTTTGTGTCTATGCCCCCAACAATGTCAATGAGAGATGTATTTTCTTTGAACAACTTAATCAGTATCTGCCTTGTGAAAGAAATGTTATTCTGCCGGGAGACTTTAATTGTGTTTGCTTTTCGGAGGATAGATCGAAAGTGGCCTACGTACATGATCGAAGCGCCGACTTACTTAGGTCCTTGGTGGATGACTATAACTTGGAGGATGTAGGACACACTATAACAAGCGGCGGGCGGCCACAATTCACTCACGCCCAGCAGGGTAGTCAAGCAAGGCTTGACAGAGTTTACGTGTCCCTAGCTCTAATCCCCCACTGCAATAGCTACAATGTTATACCTGTTTCATTCTCTGATCACAGCCTCGTAAGTTTCGTCATTGGCAATAAGCAAAAGCAGCCACGATTTAACTGGCACCTGTGGAAGTTGAATGCTAAACTGCTCAATGATGAACCCTTTGTTAAAGGAGTTGAAGGAAAATTAGGGCGGCTAGTGAATGATGAGCCCGAAAATTACTCGGCTGCCTGGGAACAACTTAAAAATGAAGTAAAGATGGCAGCGATTGAAAGAGCAAGCATCAAGCGTCGAAATGAGATGAAGAATGAGAAAGCTCTGCAGCGCCAGCTAGAATACTTGTTAAACGCTGTGAGTTTGGAGCCTGAAAAAGTGGCAGACGAAATAAGAATAACCAAAAGTGAACTTGAGGTGATAGACAATGAAAGATATAAGGCAGCTATGATTCGTGCACGAGGTGAACGATTATGGCTTGGGGAAGCACCGAATAAACGCACTCTTACTGACGAGAAAAGGTATGCATCAAAAAATGAAATCAAACAGATCCGCAATAAGAACGAGGTGACGGGTGAGCAGAAAAAGATAGAGCAGGCGTTCGTGGAATATTATCGCGAGTTGTTTAGCAACGTTACTCGTGTCAGCGAGACTTTCATCACAGAATTCATGACTGGTATGCCAAAGATAGCAGATGACGTCAGGGACAGTCTTGAGGAAGAGATAAGTGTCCGCGAAATCGAGGCCGCTATCGGCGAACTGCCGGCAGGAAAGTCCCCTGGACCAGATGGCTTAGGAGCCACATTTTACAAAGCGTTCGCCCATCAACTAGCATATGTGTTGCATCGCGTTATCAATGAGGCGTATAAAACAAGGCGGGTGCCACCGTCCTTCAGAGCTGCTCATATCGTCTTGATTCCTAAGACGGATGATCGTGACAAGCTGCTGTCAGTAGGTTCATACAGGCCTATCAGCCTTACGAACACCGATTACAAAGTGTTTATGAAAGTGCTCGCGAAGCGGGTGCAAGGTGTGATCAAGCACTTAGTTGGGCCGCATCAAACATGCGGCATCAAAGGTCGAACAATCTTCACGAACACTCACGTAGCCAGAAATGTGTTAGAATGCTGCGACGACATGGACGGCCAAGTTGCCATGTTGCAACTCGATTTGGCGAAAGCTTTTCACAGGGTGTCACACGAGGTCCTTTTCTGCATATTGAAGCATGCAAATGTAGGCAGCACAATTTTAGAAGGTGTAATGATGGCCTATCGCGATTGTTGTACCCAGCTCATAATAAATAAGTCACTAACGGAAAGGGTTCCAGTGCAATCTTCAGTAAGACAGGGATGTCCACTGTCTCCTCTCCTGTTTGCTATATATGTCGAACCCTTTTGTTTAGCAGTAATTCATAAAACAGCAATACGAGGTTTCAGAATGCATTCTACTGAGGTAAAACTGTTGGCGTATGCTGATGACATAGCCGTATTCTGTCAAGATCGCGAGAGTGTGTTGGAAGTGGTCAACCTCGCTAAGGCTTTCTGTAAGCTGACGGGCTCAGAGATAAACTGGGAAAAAAGTGTTGGTATATGGCACGGTAACTGGGACATCAAGCCAGAAAGGTTTGCTTGTACGACATGGACAGGCACACCTACGACGTATCTTGGTGTGCCATTCGAGCACTATCAGGAACCCGCAAGGTACTGGAGTGATGCAACGGAGAGAATGAAGGAAAAGACGGGAAACTGGCAGGGTCGCGGCCTTTCAATGTTTGCGCGTGCCTCTGCTTGCAATTTGTTCTTGATAGCCAAAGTTTGGTATGTGTTGCAAGTGCTGTGTATGACCCGCGCAAATGTGCAGAAAATGCATCGGGTTTTTGCTCTGTTCATATGGGGCTCAACTTGGGAGAGGGTGAGTCGTACCAACCTTTTCCGCTCAGTCCGCGATGGAGGCCTGGGTCTTTCTCATTTGTTTATTAGGCAGATTGTGTCACGTTTCTTTTATCTGCGCGATCAAAGCGACAGTTTCTTGCGCACAGTAATACAAGTTCGACTTGCGAAAGCGCTTCCTGAATTTATTGTGACTACAAGTGATATAAGATGTCGCCGTGTGACTGGTTACTTCCATGAAATTGTCGTTTCCCTCCGCATGTTGCATTCAAGGTTTTCAATGGATTACCTCTGCTCTGTTACAAAAAAGCAACTGTATGCAGACTTAATTGAAAATCTACTGCCGACACCAATGTACAGGTCTGTTTACTGTGGGGGCCCAGGAAAGGACGTTTTAAAACGGGTTAAAAAAATGCCCGTAAGACCTTCAGTCAAATCCTTTTTCTTTAAGCTGCACACGAACACACTACCCGTAAAAGCATGGCTAGATCAGAAAGGGATATTTGTACCCTGGACAATTAACTGCTTACTCTGCAAAAAACCAGAAACTATTGAACACGTTTTTATTGACTGTTGGGACCCTATATTCCATTGGGACATACTGCAGCGAACTCTAAAGAAACAACTTCCAATAACGCCATACGGGATCCGGTTTCTCCCAGTCAAGTGTGATGAAGGCATTCCCTTTGATATGTTCATGCTACTGGGCCTCCACAGTCTGTGGCAAACCAGAATGGCAGTCCGCCATGCAGATGTTAATGTTCGGTCTGTACGCGAAAATTTCATTCAGCATATGGTCTACATGAGAGAAGTCTATCAGGCGTTACCCGAACCCCCTGAGTGGATTAATGTATTTGATGGAATGGTGTGTCTGAAGAAATTTTGACTGTATTCCGCCAACCGAAGCCAGGCTGGTGTGTTTTGTCAGTATATTGAGCGTCATGATACCGGTAATAAAGAAAAAAAAAAAAAAAGTAGCGTGGCCGAGCGGTCTAAGGCGCTGGTATAGTGCCTAGAATATTCTAGGCACTATAGCGCTGGTTTAAGGCACCAGTCTCTTCGGGGGCGTGGGTTCGAATCCCACCGCTGCCAGAATCTTTTGTTTTTCCAAGTTTATTCAAAGTTGCATTTCAGACTCGTTACTGCGGTTTAATTCAATCGGAAACGAAATGTCGCATTCTCTACTGATATACTTGCTTGACACGTCTTTTTTCTGGCCGCTCCTTTTGTCCAGAAGTACATATTCCCTGGCGGCTTAATGCGTACTGTTCTATTGCGCTATTTGCAAGAAGTGATGTAGATAGTTTCGTGTCTTTTATCGGTAGCGTGGCCGAGCGGTCTAAGGCGCTGGTTTAAGGCACCAGTCTCTTCGGGGGCGTGGGTTCGAATCCCACCGCTGCCAGAATTTTGTTTTCTCAGCTTATTCACCGAAAGTTGCAGTTCAGCGTGATTACTGCTGTTTAAGTGAATCGTAAACAAAATGTCGTATTCTCTGCTGACGCAGTTAACGCCTCCTGGACACTTCTCCCCTTTTTTCTGGCCATTTCTTTTGCACACAAGTACAAATTCCCTGGCGACTTAATACTGTTCTATGACGTTATTGGAGAAAAAGAACGAGAGGTGTAGACAGTCCTGCGTTTTTATCGGTAGCGTGGCCGAGCGGGGATTCCATTTCCGGCCACCGAGCGTGACGGACGTGTGTGTCATGGGCTCCGTAGGAGCGGCTTCAGCGGCCCAGCAGGGCCGCGGTAACAGGAATATTGCTTCAGACAATGAGTACCAAGTTGTTTTGCCTAGTTTGCCAACAGGGCGTTTTGTTTTGAACACCGTTTTTCTACACTGTGATGTTAGGGCCCGCCCGTATCGGGCAGAAGATTTTCGCGATGCGCTCGCCGAGTTATCGCTCCTGCCGGAAGTGATTGCCCTCGGAGCCTACCGCATGAGCCATGTGTGGGCGGTGACTTTCAAGGACGAAGATGCGGTGAAAAAGATTGTCGGCATGGGTGAGCTGCTGGTGAAAAAGTGCCGCTGTATCGTAATTGATCCGGCCAACCAGGACGTTCGCATGAAAGTGCATTGGTTGCTACACAGCGTGCCCGACGACGACGTACGGTTTGCCTTCGAGCCGTACGGGAAGGTCACAGACGTCGGCCGAGAGCGGTGGCGGGTGCATGGCCTAGCAGATAAGGGCTCAACTACCAGACTGGTCACCTTGAAGTTGAAGCCGGGCGTAAAGTTGGACGACCTGCCGCACCAGGTGAGCGTCGCCGGAGAGTTGGCCCTCGTGGTCGTGCCAGGTAGGGCTCCGCTCTGCCTTCGGTGCCGTGGCACGGGCCACATTCGTCGCGACTGCCGCATCCCCAAGTGCAGTGCGTGCCGACGCTTCGGTCATGAGAGCAGCCAGTGCGAGCGGACGTATGCCAGCGTAACAGGACTGACAACCACCGACGACGCCTCAAACCTGCTCATGGACGAGGCGGACATGGAGGATGCAGCATCGGTGGCAAGTGCAAGAACGGAGGTAGCCGAAAATACGGTGATTCCACTGCCGCAGCAGGAGCAACCCGGAACCGAAGCGGTTACTGCAGAGCAGCATCAACCGCCTTCGCAGGATTCTTCGACAGCTGTGAGCGCCGAGCTGAAAACCTCAGTTGATTATGAAGCGGCTCCCAGCACCTCAGAACCCGAGGTTATGGACATCCTTAGCGCTTCAGCCAGCCTGCTGGCGGGGAAACGACCACACGACAAGACCCTTAGCGTTGGGACGAAGGAGGACGGCGGGGGCGGAGACGAGCCACCCACCAAAGCCCCAGGTATGCGGAGGTCTACCTTGAAGCCGCGACCGAACATTCCGGTCGATTCGCGGCAGGCGGGTAAACCGCCCCCGTAAATTTAGTTTGTCCAGCTAAGGTGGGTTGGGAGGGGTTTCCGTAAACGCCATGGCCCTCATCATGAGCGGTTCGTTTTTCGTGTTCGGGCTTGGAAAGAGGTGCCAAGTTTACTTGGACTGTCCTTTTTTGTTGGTTAGAGTTTCTTTTTTTTTCCTGGCCTTCGACGCGCTTATCGCCACAGTATCATGACCACAGACCCTTGGGCTATTGTAATGGGCACCATTCTACCGTGTAACCATGGCGGTTAATATCGAAAGAGCGCTACGGGTAGCGACGTTAAACGTACGGGGCCTTGGAGCAAGACGACGACAATGTCAGCTTAGTCGCCTTCTCTTAGATAATGACTTACATATAGTGGGAATCCAAGAGACAAAAATTGAGAGCCAGGAGCTCACCGACCGAATGGTGTCCAATTTTCGTGCTCATTTCGATGTGTGTATTTCTCACGCGATTGGTGGATCAGGTGGTTGCGCCATATTCATACGCAACAACTTTGGAATCTGCGTGCAGTCAGTATTTTCATGTGACAGTGGACGCCTCTTAATCGCTGATATCGTCTTTGGCGAATTGGAGTGTCGCGTCATCTGTGTATACGCGCCGAATATTGACATGGAACGGCGGGCATTCTTTGAAAGGCTTGAGGCGTACCTAAACTGTCAGAAAGTGATAATACTGCTAGGCGATTTTAACTGTGTTTGCAATGTTGATGACCGCGCAAAACATTCGCGTGTTCGTGACAAGAGTGCAGAATTTCTTAATACACTTGTGCACGAATATGACCTTGAAGACATTGGTAGCGTTTTCGCCAGCGGTACTCGTCCGCAGTTTACACACTTCCAGCAAGACAGCCATGCAAGGTTAGACAGATTATATGTCTCTGCCGAATTGATACCAATGTGTAGCGAGTACGAAGTGAAACCCATCGCATACAGCGATCACTGCTTGGTAACGGCCGCCTTTGGAAAGACGCAGAGGAAACGAATCTTTAGCTGGGACTTGTGGAAAATGAATGCGCAGCTGTTGGATGACGAAGCTTTTGTCGACGCTGTAACGAAAGAACTGAAAAATTTGACTGCAAGCGAGCCAGAAAGTTACGCCATTCGTTGGGAAGATTTTAAGCAGAAAGTAAAAACAATGGCTATTGAAAGAAGTAGTGTCATTCGACGCAATCAGAAAGAAGCAGAGACAAAGCTTCGCCAGCAACTGCAGTTTTTTGTTAGTATGGAGAATGTCGAACCTGGTCTGTGTGTTAGAGGAATAAAGGAAGTGAAAACTGAACTTGAACGGATAGATTCGGAGAAGTACAAGGCGGCAGTAGTGAGATCAAGGTCCGAGAAGCTGTGGGCGGGAGAAATGCCAACCAAGCGGGCTCTCTCAGATGAAAAAAGATACGCATGTCAAAAAGAAATCCGCCAACTAGCTATAGGTGAAAACGTCACGTCTAACAGAAATGAAATTAAGCATGCGATTGCCGAGCACTTTAAAGAAATTCTAAGCCATCCACGGGACCTTAAAGATTGTTTCCAAAAAGAATTCCTTCCGTTGATGCCAAAGCTTGACGAAGAAGTAAGGACACAGCTAGAACAACCAATCACACCAAGTGAGATAGAATGCGCAATAAATGAGCTGGCAGTCGGGAAAGCACCTGGGCCGGATGGCTTAGGGGCCATTTTCTATAAAACCTTCCGGTCTGAGGTTGCCCAAGTTCTTTATCACGTTGTTAGCGAAGCGTATGACCAGAAAAGACTACCCTTGTCCTTCACAACCTCGCATATCGTGCTAATCCCGAAGAGTGATGATGCTCAGAAACGTTTGTTGCCAGGCTCATATCGCCCAATAACTCTTGCTAACGTCGACTATAAAATATTCACCAAAGTTCTAGCAAAGCGACTGCAAGGTGTTATTAAGAAGTTGGTTGGACCACACCAGACTTGTGGCATTAAAGGCCGCACTATCGCGACGAATGTGCACGTGGCTCGAAGCGTGCTCGAGTGTTGCGACGTGCTGGGCGATCACGTCGCGATGATGCAGCTTGACCTGGCAAAAGCCTTCGACCGTGTCTCGCACGAGGCATTGCTCTGCATACTTGAACACACAAATGTGGGCAGTGTGATTACGGAAGGCGTCACGATGGCGTACAAAAAATGTACAACGCGTATTATTGTTAACGGTGAGCTCACTGATAGCTTGTGCGTGCTCTCGTCGGTGAGGCAGGGATGCCCCCTTTCACCACTGCTGTTTGCCGCTTATCTTGAGCCACTCTGTCTGGCGATGGAACATAATGCGCGCATAACAGGTTACAGACTACAGGCTGCCGAAGTCAAAATTCTGGCGTACGCGGATGACATCGCGGTGTTCTGCGCCAGCAAAGATAGCATTAGAGAGGCAACTAATGTCGTCGAAAAGTTTTGTGATGCGACTGGAGCCCAGATAAACTGGGATAAAAGTCATGGCTTCTGGCATGGCGATTGGGTGGACACACCAGAAGCCTTTTGTCGGCTCACCTGGTCAATGGTGCGAACGCAGTACCTTGGTGTGCCTCTCGGAAATTATCGCGACCCTGAACCGTACTGGAGGGATCAAGCCTTGATGGCTAAAGAAAAGGCGAACGGGTGGCAAGGCAAGCAACTGTCGATGTTTTCTAGAGCCACTGTCTGCAACCTTTTTTTGATATCAAAAATCTGGTACGTCATGAATGTGTTGTGTGCGGCGAGGATGAGCATTCAAAAAATGCACCGGGTTTTTGCTATTTTTATTTGGGCCTCGACTTGGGAGCGGTCCAGTCGAACGAATTTGTTTTTGCCTGTAAAGAAAGGAGGTCTTGGCCTGGCTCACTTGTTTCTGCGACAAATTGTGGCACGCTTTGTTTTTTTACGGGATCAGAATGATATCTTCCTGCGCACAGTTATACAAGTAAGACTGTATAGACTTCTGCCTGGATTCGTAGTCTCGTCTGTGCAAAATATGTGCGGAAGGGTGACTGGATACCTGCATGAAGTTGTTTTATCGTATAGGCTGTTGAATGTACGTTTTTCCCAGCAGTACCTGTCAACCGTTACAAAGAAAAAACTCTACAGAGACCTTGTAGATGTCATGCTCCCTGTACCTTTGTACCGTTCTCCACATCGCGGTGGCCCAGGACAGGACGTCCTAAAAAGAGTGAAGAAAATGCCTATACTACCGTCCGCCAAATCGTTCTTTTTCAAGTTACATACAAACACCCTCCCAGTTAAGACCTGGCTTCACGATAAAGGACTCTTCATTCCCTGGAACACTGACTGCTTTTTATGCAAGAAACCCGAAACAATAGAACACGTATTTCTAGACTGCTGGGACCCGATCTTTCATTGGGATGTACTCCAAAGAACTTTAAAAAAACAGTTACCCCTGGATCCGTACGGCATACGTTTCTTGCCTGTGAATCCCTCAGAGGAAATACCTTATGACCTCATTATGGTCCTGGGCCTCCACGCGGTGTGGAAAACACGAATGCAGTTTGAACACGCTGACTTGGTTGTTCGCCCGGTTCGCGAACATTTCATTGAGAGCGTTGTGCGCTTAAGAAATGTGTACAACGCACTGCCTGATCCACCACAATGGATAACTGTACTAGATGGATTAATGTCGCTCAAAAATTTTAAAGTCGTGTCGGCCGAAGTGTGGCCGCCATGTTTTATTTCTTGTAACCTCTTGATTTGTACGTCAAAATCGGCAATAAAGAAAAAAAAAAAAAATAGCGTGGCCGAGCGGTCTAAGGCGCTGGTTTAAGGCACCAGTCTCTTCGGGGGCGTGGGTTCGAATCCCACCGCTGCCAGAATTTTTGTTTCCTCAGCTTATTCAACGAAGGTTGCAGTTCAGCGTCATTACTGCTGTTTAATTGAATCGTAAACAAAATGTCGTATTCTCTGCTGACGCAGTTAACGCCTCCTGGACACTTGTCCCCTTTTTTCTGGCCATTTCTTTTGCACACAAGTACAAATTCCCTGGCGACTTAATACTGTTCTATGACGTTATTGGAGAAAAAGAACGAGAGGTGTCGACAGTTCTGCGTTTTTCATCGGTAGCGTGGCCGAGCGGTCTAAGGCGCTGGTTTAAGGCACCAGTCTCCTCGGAGGCGTGGGTTCGAATCCCACCGCTGCCAGAATTTTTGTTTCCTCAGCTTATTCAACGAAGGTTGCAGTTCAGCGTGATTACTGCTGTTTAATTGAATCGTAAACAAAATGTCGTATTCTCTACTGACGCAGTTAACGCCTCCTGGACACTTGTCCCCTTTTTTCTGGCCATTTCTTTTGCACACAAGTACAAATTCCCTGGCGACTTAATACTGTTCTATGACGTTATTGGAGAAAAAGAACGAGAGGTGTCGACAGTTCTGCGTTTTTCATCGGTAGCGTGGCCGAGCGGTCTAAGGCGCTGGTTTAAGGCACCAGTCTCCTCGGGGGCGTGGGTTCGAATCCCACCGCTGCCAGAATTTTTGTTTCCTCAGCTTATTCAACGAAGGTTGCAGTTCAGCGTGATTACTGCTGTTTAATTGAATCGTAAACAAAATGTCGTATTCTCTACTGACGCAGTTAACGCCTCCTGGACACTTGTCCCCTTTTTTCTGGCCATTTCTTTTGCACACAAGTACAAATTCCCTGGCGACTTAATACTGTTCTATGACGTTATTGGAGAAAAAGAACGAGAGGTGTCGACAGTTCTGCGTTTTTCATCGGTAGCGTGGCCGAGCGGTCTAAGGCGCTGGTTTAAGGCACCAGTCTCCTCGGGGGCGTGGGTTCGAATCCCACCGCTGCCAGAATTTTTGTTTCCTCAGCTTATTCAACGAAGGTTGCAGTTCAGCGTGATTACTGCTGTTTAATTGAATCGTAAACAAAATGTCGTATTCTCTACTGACGCAGTTAACGCCTCCTGGACACTTGTCCCCTTTTTTTCTGGCCATTTCTTTCGCACAGGTGTACAAATTCCCTGGTGACTGAATACTGTTCTATAACGTTATTGGCGAAAAGTACGAGAGGTGTAGACAGTGCTGCGTTTTTCATCGGTAGCGTGGCCGAGCTTGTTTCAGGCACATTGCACAAGCAATGTGCCTGAAACAAGCTCGGCCACGCTACCGATGAAAAACGCAGCACTGTCTACACCTCTCGTACTTTTATATTTGTTTATAATTTATATTTATAATTTATAATTATAATTTATGTTTATAATTTATAATTTATAATAAATATTTGTTTATTTGTTTAAATTTGTTTTATAGACTGCAAAGACGCGATTTTGTTTTGGGATGTGTTGCAAAGGACGCTACAGAAATATTTCCTCCTAAATTCCTACAGTGTGCGCTACCTTGTTGTTTCCCAACCTGACTCGAATCCTTATGATATGATTCTTCTGATTGGACTTCATAGTCTTTGGAAAACGCGCATGCAAGATCGCAACGTTGAACCTGTTGTTTCGCCCAGAATTCACTTTAGCCGAATGTTGCTGCAGGTAACGGACATTTACAAAAAATCGGACTTTGTACCGGATTGGTTTCCTCTCCTGATGCGCTGTATATCTTTACCGGCCTTTTAGTTATAATATGTTACTATTATGTTTCTGCCACGTAGCGCCTACCTAGGTGCTCTGTAAATAGTTGTTTTTGTGTGTGTATATACACACACACACATGTATATATATGCTTTGTATACAAAACCATGTAAATAAATACCATGAAAGAAGAAAAAAAAAAGGTAGCGTGGCCGAGCGGTCTAAGGCGCTGGTTTAAGGCACCAGTCTCTTCGGGGGCGTGGGTTCGAATCCCACCGCTGCCAAATAACTTTGTTTTTCCATGTTTATTCAATATAAGTTGCATTTCAGAATGATTACTGCACTTTAATTTAATCGGAAAAGAAATGTCCCGTTCTCTCCTGATGCACCTGCTGGACACGTCTTCTTTCTGGCCGTTCCTTTTGTCCAGAAGAACGAATTCCCTGGCGAATCACTATAAGAGAAGCCCTACCTCTGTAGGCTCACACAAGCATTTCTCTTAAGCAAAATCGGATACTCATTTCCGTATTATCTCATTCAGCAAAAGGACAAGGAGGCAACTGATAGCGTCATTCGTGGTGCTTACAAGGCAGCACTGGGTATACCCAGTTTTGCCAGCAACAACAAGCTACTAGAACTTGGGGTCCATAATACGTTCTACGAGCTAATTGAGGCGAGCTTGGCCTTCGGCCCGTTGGCGCGGCAACTGAGCTCACAGTCCTTCCCGAAGGTAGTCGCCTGAAGCTCAAGGTCAAAACTTTAGCCAAAAACATGCTACCGGGACGACATGACGACAGACGAATTGCCCGGGCAAAGGCCATATACAAATAGTGTGCGGATGAACTCTGTGCCGTGCATGTGGACGCGGCCAAGCAAGGCCCTGGCAGGCAAACGGTCTGTGTGATCACGCCTCGTTTCAAAATTATCGAAGTAGCGACAATTCATGCCCCCTCCAACAAAGTCGCAAAGGAGGCAGACATAACACTGGCTATTAAGAATCACCGCAGGAAGACAGCCATTAGTGACTAAAATTATGGTAAAAGGACACAACAGTTCTATATACCCTACCATTTTAACAAACTGCCTGCAAAGGTGTTTGGTTGTGATTCTTTGAGGGCTGTGAAATCTGGACTGAAAGCGTGGTTTGAAAGTTTCAAAGAAAGGAAATACTGAGTTGCTTTGTAATTTCTATCTTGTTTTTGAAATTTGTGTTCCATTTATTGACTACAGATTTTTTTTGCTTTACATAATTATCAATCGCTAAATTTGTTGACTGACTATATGTAATATTTCGGCTTTGGGTTATTGCTATTTTTTTTCTCTTATTCTTCTTTTTGGATTGTAAATTGTGCACTTTCAGCGTTTGTATTGACCGCATGCTGTTGTGACTGCCGTGGCCCGCCCACAAGCGCTTGCGCTTCTGCGGGCACACACTATGTACTGTATATTATATCTTGCAATAAAATTCCTGTATGTATGTATGTATGTATGCATGCATGTAAATACGCTATCCCCGGCTATCAAAGAGGCAGAGTGGGTAAACTCACCGCGCCCCTACCCAAAAAATACACACCTCCATCCACCATCAACCTTGTATGAGTGCCGGCCCACTCCGGCTGCTCAGGAAACGAGAAGGCGGACGAACATGCTGGAGGGCTAACCAACCGGACCGTTTACACGAATGAGCCGCCGGTGGAGCCACCCACCACATACAACGAGGTTACAAACATATATATGGAAAACAGACGCTTTTGCCCACGCCCACACCAAGAGCTTACCAAGGCACAAGCCACGGCTCTTCGAAGAGCTCAGACAAAAAGTCTTATGAGCCCATATCAATTGGCCTTAATTACAAAAGTTGAAGTTAATCCTATTTGCCAAATTTGTGAGAAAAACGTAACCACAGATGATTACCATATTCTCTGGGGATGCGAGGGAAATCCACCCCCTAGAAAGCTCCTGCCATATCCATTAGCTGATAGCTGAGAAAAGATCATACGCAGTGAGGACAAACAAGTACAAGTCGACATCGAAGATGAGGCCACCTGAGGCGAAAATGGGCTAACGACGAAAGAAAAGACTAATAAAGTCTATTCCTACTCCTCCTTGTCACGTCGTCCAGGCGGGACATTGGGAAAAGTTCAACTACACTGTAGTTCAACTAGCAATAGTCGCTCCTCAGTCGAGATTAGAGCCCAGCGCTTTGGTGCCCGTTTCTGCGTTTCGCGGCGTCGCCGCCGCCGTTGTCTGTTGTAACCAGCAGTGGACACCTTAGTCGCGCTTTAAGCTGCGAAAACAAAGGAGCGGGAGCTTGGAAAGCAGAGGGAAAAATGGGTAAATTGGTTTTTGAGGAAAGGAAATGACGCACTATCTGTCTCACAATCTCGGTGGATACCTGAACCAGAGGGAAGACGCATAACTGCCCTCTTGGAACAGTGGACACCTCGCACTATCTGTTTCACACATCTCGGTGGACACCTGAACCAGAGGGAAGGCGCATAACTGCCCTCTTGGAACAGTGTACACCTCAATAGTGCTTTAAGCTACTTGGCGGCAGTGACAGATGTGCGCTGCGTGCGTTGGCATTGACAACCTTGTGCCACAAACGCGGCGCTGAAGCTATAGGCCTTTGGCGTTCGTTGTGTTCATTAGCGTTGGCGTTGACAACGTTTTACACTCCGATCATTGTAAGGAAAGGAAATGCGCATAACTGGCCATTGAACTGGCTCCCTGGGACAGTGGGCGCCTGAATCGCGCTTATAAGGTACGTGTGGTAATGAGATAGAGATGTGGGCTCCAGGCATTGACAACGTTGTGCCAGAAACGCGGCGCTGAAGCCATAGGCCGTCGGCGTTGTTCATTGGCGTTGGCGTCGAGAACGGTTTCCACTTGGATCATTTTAAGGAAAGAAAGTGCGCATAACTGGCTCCCTGGGTCAGTGGACGCCTGAATCGCGCTTATAGGTACGTGGGGTGATGAGAAGGAGGTGAGGGCTAGCCGTATGCGAAAGGCCGGAATCCATGGAGCGTTTTTACCGCGGCGATTCGTCGATTTTCGCCCGACGGCGCAGATTTGACGCCCGGCGTCGAGAAAAACGCCCGCCGCCGCCGATCAGGACCGGCTAGATTTTGACGCGCGGCGTCCGGTGAGACCGGAAGCGGCGGCTGAAGCGAGCCAATAGCAGCGCAGAAAGCCCGCTCTTCCGGTCCTCTGCCTGCCGCCGCCAACATGGCCGCCATGGCCGTCGAGCTACGCCGTGTTTTTGGCACGGAAATGTTATTGTCGTGAAAATAAACGCTTCGTTAGACTTGAAATGTCGCTTTTTTTAGAGAACACAGCCGAATCTTGGATCGGAATGCCTGCGCTCCCTCGCTGAAGCGAATTTGTCGAAGAAAACCGCAGCCGCTGGTGTCCGCGGCTGAGCAGGCGTCGAAAGGTACGCGACGGCATGCATTCGAGCACGCAAATCTTTACAGATACTTAAGCGCGCGTGCTAAATGTCGAAGTGAAACTTTCCTGATTTGAACAGAATGGTCAGCGTCGCTGTTCTCACAGACCTCCTTGCACAGTTGGTGTTTGCCACTTGTTGATCACATTTGCATTCGCGTCGAGGGATGCGCGGCGGCGCGCCGCCGCTTCAACGCTTCATGTATCTCCAGCCGGGCGTCGCGCCGCCGCGACGTTTTCTGCCGCGCGAATGTCGTCGAAAAAAACGTCGCATGTATCCCGGCGGTGAGCGAACTTTCGCGATCAACCATTAGCTTCCACCTTCCTGGGTGGCAGGGTGGGTGAGGACTTTAATGTAGATAAAAATACAAACAAACAGCAATTCCTTACCACTCATGTGGGAGGACATCCCGTTCCTCTCGCTCGTAACGCCTCCCACAGCTGTGACAACCTCGCGAAACTTTCATAGACCTCTTCTTTGAGAACCAAGCTTCGGTGCAGCAAATCGAGCATATATTTATCTATTTTTCCGACCACAAAGCTTCCTTCATGACAATCAAGAACTGTTAGCGGAGTGTTTTTTGAGGAAGGAATATATGTGAAAATAACAAGTCTGTAATTGTACAGACATGTCTTGCTCGAATTCTTTGCCTCAATCTATTGAAAAGCTGAAACAGCTGATGAGCTGCGCTCAAATTTCGCATTAGGAAGTAACGTAACCTTCGGCAATTTTTATTTGGAAAAAATATGTTCTCAATCGTACAGATGTTTGAGATTGACTACAATACATAGTCCGGACCTGACGCTGAGCCGCTAAATCCGCAGTGTTACCTGGAACAGAACACAACATACACTGGGCAGTGATCATTACATTATACAAAGCACTGTCCCATACAAACCACCCCATCACACAAATACAACGCGCAAGCTCATTAACTGGAATGGCATTCGCGCTGCACGCACCGTTCTCTCAGACACTCCCATCGCAGACATCGACGGATGGGTGCAATCACTCAAGCATGACGTTCACCACAACACGCGACACATTGAAACTACAACCGAAACCCCTACCCTCGACACACGCCTAGCCCACCTCTGGGAGGCTTATCACAGCCTCCTGGAACGCTGGAAAGGCAACAAACATAACAGGACACTTAAAAAGCGGCTGGCCGCGCTGCAGACAAAAATCCAACAGCACTCTGAGGAGCTCTGCCGGTCCAACTAGGGACAGATATATGACGGCATCGCCGGAAACCTGTCCAGCAAACACGCATGGCAACTTCTCCGACACCTCATTGACCCCCCACACACCAAATCAGCAACACAACACCACGTGACACGCCTCACACACAAACACATTGACGACCCGACACCCTCCTAGACACACTTCAAACCATGTACACCTCTCCAGGCGCCCGACCTCTACCCCAGTGCACAGGACAAGCAAATCCCACACTCGACACTGACATCACGGAGACGGAAGTCAGAGCGGCCCTCCTGATTCTCCGCGCCAACTCCGCACCTGGTGCAGACCAAATCACAAACTCCATGCTCCGTAATCTGGACGACCAATCGATCACCCAGATTACGAAATACTTCAACCAGTGCTGGAGGGAGGGTAACCTCCCGCAGTCGTGGCGCCATGCCACGGTAATATTAATACCCAAACCGAACAAACAACTTACAATCCAAAACCCTCGCCCGATTTCGCTAACCTCATGCCTCGGGAAGCTCCTCGAGCATTGTGTTAGCGAGACTCACAAGTCACATGGCGGACGACAATCTTTACCCGCATAGCATGGTGGGATTTCGCCTCCATCTACCGCAGAGGACACCATGCTGCGACTCACACACGACCTTTTCGAACCGCTTCTTTCACGTCAAACCAAGGCAGTCTTAGCTTTGGGTCTTTCCAAAGCTTTTGATCGCATTGAACATCAGGCGATCATGACTGCCCTATCATCATAGAATGTGGGTTTGCGCACGTATGCCTACATTCAAGCATTCCTCACTGACTGCACAGATGAGATACACTTCGACCCTCTGTCTTCGCTTTCTTACACGCTTCAGAGTATCGGCATCCCTCAAGGGTCCGTCCTCTCCTCCTTTCGCTTTAACATTACCCTCATCCCCCTCGCCCGAAAATTGGCGAATATTCCCCACCTGAAGCACACTCTATATGCCGATGATATCATCCTGTGGACCACCCACGGCAGTGACGGCGTATAGAGAACGCCTGACAGGAAGCAGCCACCCTCGCCCAAAATTACGCTCGGACCATCGAACTGTCTTGCTCCCCAGAGAAGTCCGAACTGCTCCTCATCCGGTCTAAGAACCACCGCTGTCCCCGCTCCCCCATTGCCACTGAAGTGAATGGTGACCCGGTACCTGAGGTTGTCACCCTCCGTGTATTGGGCCTGCACATCCAGAACGATGGCAAAAACACCACCACCCTCAAGAAACTCAAGCAGGTTATAGGTGCGATATCACACTGTCGTGTCCGGTCGCTGTGTTGAATGCAGCGAAAGACGCACACGGTACTTTAAGACTTCGTTTATTTAAAGCCGATGAGGGCGCGACCAGCGTCGACCGAGGCAGGAGCCGAACTGGCCGCCCGAAGAAAGGAGGGAGCGGAGAAGCGTCCACGGGAGGGAGTGGCTTCCCAAAACAGGAGGAGGATGCGGGGGCGCACCATGGGGGGGCATCTGGCGACAGCGTGCGACGAGGGGCAAGTGGTCGTTAGGAGGAGGATGCGAGTGGTCGTTAGGAGGAGGATGCGAGTGGTCGTTAGGAGGAGGATGCGAGGGCGCACACACACAAAAGCAATAAGGGGACACAACACTTCCTTCCCCCTTAGAAAGTTGCCTGGTATCGTGCAGGGGGTCGGCGCTCACGCGTGGAGGCGCGCTGGCTTTGTGCGCTCGGGGGAGAAACACTTGTAGGCTGGCTGTTGTTCGCTGTGTCTCCTAGGTCTGTCCTGGGCGAAGTCTCTTCTTCCGGGAAGAGGTGCCAGGCTATGTGGGAAGATGGTGCACGTGTTCTCTCCGCTGGCGGACAGCTCTCAGACGGCGTCGTAAATCTACGCAGCTGGTTGAGATGTCGGCGTGCTACTGTGCCATGTATGTTGACGAGCCAAGAGCGCAGGCCTATGCGTCTGACAATTGTAGCTTCCTCCCAGCGTGGCTTTTTCAGAAACTGTCGGGCGAGGACGCGCTGCCCCTCATTAAGCGTGCCGCAGCGCGGAATTGCTTTTTCTTCCCGGAACGTCTCTGCCTTTGGCTCGGGGAGGATGGCTGTGAGCTGGGTTCGCATTTCACGCTCGAACATCATTTTCGAGGGGGTCTCGCCTGTTGTGCTCTGAACCGTCGTGTGCTGCTTGAAGAGAAAGCGCGCAAGGCGGCGCTGCAGCGAGCCTGTCTGGTCTCTTTCAAGGGCGCGTTTTAGCTCGGCGACGTAGCGCTCGGCTTGTCCGTTTGTCGCTGGGTGGTAGGGGGCCGATGTAACTGATGAGATCCCGTTGTCGCGATAAAACTTGAGGATCTCCGCAGACACAAACGGTGTTCCGTTGTCCGACACTACCTTGCGCGGCAGGCCGAACGTTGCAAATAGTGATCGGAGGTTGTCAATGACTGCTGCCGAAGTCGTCTGTCCCATTTGCCTTATCTCAAGCCACTTTGTGTAGGCATCTACGACCACAAGGAAAGTGCAGCCCTCAATTGGTGGAGGCGTTGGAACCATGCGGCTAACAAATCCGTTCCTGTTTTTTGTCCAGGCCGTGTTTTTCGTGAACGTGGAACCCGCATCAGAGGGGGCGTACCACGACAGCACTGGAAATTGGACCGACCATCGTGTTTCCGGCGTGATTTCTTCATCGGAATGCATCGCGAAGACCAAACTGATAGGACTGCGCAACTGGACACCACTACTGCATGCGCATCGCACGCCACCATCGACTACGTCACCAGTCACAGCACATAAAAGAGAAGCTTCTGCCCGGTTCGCGACTAGTGGGCACGGCGGAGGCGTTGGAACCATGCGGCTAACAAATCCGTTCCTGTTTTTTGTCCAGGTAAGAGACAAACAGCCTGTTTACTCTTACCGCAGTGACAATGTGTGCCTACTGCTTCTGCCGTGCCCACGGCCGTTAGTTACGCTCCTTACAGCAATGTATCATTGTTTTGTTGACGTGCTTGCTATGTGTGGTGACGTAGAACCAAACCCAGGTCCTTCGACGCAGGAAATGCTGCAAACAATAATGGAAGATCTTAAACAGCTGAAACAAAATACAAGCTCTACTAACACGAGACTGTCTGCTATCGAAAAGAAGCTAGACGATATTTCCTCAACGGTTACTGACTACACCTCTAAAGTAGAATCACTGGAAAAAACTGTCGACAGTCTACTTATGAAAGTAGACGACCTAGAGAATAGAAGCAGGCGGAACAACCTAATTGTGTTTGGCGTTAAGGAAACTGAGGACGAAACACCCCAAGACCTTGAGAACATGGTCTGCAAGGATGTTCTTCTGGACCGGTTGAAAATTTCGGATGTGGCTATTGAGCGTATCCACAGAATAGGGAAGCCAGCTGAGGACAAATGCAGACCAGTTATCTTTAAGCTAGTTGACGGGAGGGTCAAAGAGAGAATTCTCAAAAGCTGTAGAAATCTGAAAAACTCAGGCTATAGTATATCCGAGGACTTCTCCCCTCGCGTTCAGTCAATACGAAAGAAGCTCTGGGAAAGTGCGAAAGAGGAAAGGTTGAAAGAAGAGAAGGTCATGCTCAAGTTTGACAAAATTAAAATAAACGGCAAACTGTATCGATGGGACGACGCCCGCAATGAAAGAGTTCCCTGCGCTCCAAAGTGATGGTCTGTTTCCAAACTCGTGTCCGCACAAAGTAACACACAGAGCTCAGGAGCACTAAGAACACAGACATCCTTGAATTCCTTTTCCGTGCTTAACATTAATGCTAGAAGCATAGTAAATAAATTCGACGAACTTGAAAGCCTCCTCTTCACACACGATCCTGACGCTGCTGTTCTGACAGAAACATGGCTTCATGATGCAATTCCGAATGATGCAGTTATCACATCCGATCAATACGAAATCGTTCGTCGCGACCGCACTTCAAGAGGGGGCGGTGTCGCTATTCTGATAAAGAAAGGCATTGACTATACGCTGATACCGCATCACACCAACACTGAAATGGTTTGGGTTGTTCTCCGTCTTCTTCAGCTTAGTCTTTTAATAGGTGTTATTTATCGACCACCGAATGCTGATACTTCTGTACTGGACAACTTGCACGACTTTTTAAATGAACATACAAAGCGCTATAGCCATGTTATCGTATGCGGCGATTTTAACTTGCCAAACATCAACTGGGATTCTCTGTGCGATCAAACTTTGTGTGCTAACTCGGATGCTTTGCTCAGCATTGCTTTCAACTATAACTTAAACCAGGTTGTTCAGAAACCTACGCGCATTACAGAAAATACCAGTTCTCTTCTTGACCTAGTGTTTATATCGGACCCTGTTAGTCAATTGGGCTTTTCGACAGATGTCTTTCCCGGAATATCAGACCATGAAGCGGTGCTCTTTAAAAGCGAATTGCTACGACCAGTAATTGTTCATCAGGCAGGAAAAGTGTTTCGCGACTTCAACAATGCTCAGGATGAAAGCGTTCTAGATCAGCTTGAAGTTACGTATGAATCCTTTGCCAAAAAATACACTGATGGGCGTACAAGTGTGAACGACTTGTGGTTAGAATTCAAAAGTACGGTTCATCAATGTATCAACAAGTACGTGCCGCTTAAACATAAGAAGCTGAAAATCGCGTGTCCCTGGATAACACGCGAGATCATACAGTTAAAACGTCGCGTGAAGCGCTTATCAAGGTCAAGCAATAAAGTTGGTGGTGCTTTGCCGGCTCTTCGGGCTGAACTGCGTTCAAAAATAAAATCTTCACGGTACCACTTTTTTAATGTCAAGATGCACAATTTTCTAAAAACTGACCCCCAAAAGTTCTGGAGGCATCTGTCACAGAAAAAAGACCCGGTTAACAAACTTCTCCTTAACAACACAGTTGTTACTGACTCCCTCTGCTTAGCGACTGCCTTCAATGAGCACTTTTCTTCTGTATTCCTGAGTAACAGCAACTCAGTCTCCGAATCTCGAACTAGCCATTTCAATCTGCCAGACCTAATTATTAACGAGGAGGGTATTGTTTCGGCTCTATTAGAGTTGAACACAAAAAAATCCTCTGGACCAGACGATATCCCTAACGCTTTTCTGTACAGATATGCTGAGTGGTGCGCTAAATACCTTTTCATTATTTTTACTGAAAGTCTCAGGACAGGAGAAATTCCAAACGACTGGAAAACAGCAAAGGTGGTACCCATTCACAAATCAGGAGACAAGCTTTGCGTGAAGAATTACAGGCCAATTTCTTTGTTATGTACGTCCAGTAAGGTATTAGAACATTTTATTTTCAAGCACATAAGTTCATTCCTAGAGGGAAGCGGTTTTTTTATTGAAAGCCAGCATGGGTTTCGGCAAGGCTTGTCGACAGTGACGCAGCTTATTCATATTACCAATGAAATTATGATGTCGCTAGACAATAATGGACAGGTAGATTTAATTTTCATTGACTTCGAAAAAGCGTTTGACCGGGTATCGCATGGCAATCTTTTGTTAAAAATAAGGTGGTGGTTAAATAATCGGCAAGTAGTCCAATGGTTAGATTCCTACCTTACACAGCGGCATCAGTTTGTTCAGATATCTGAATCTAATTCCACAAAAGCGCCAGTACTTTCAGGAGTTCCCCAGGGCTCAGTCCTTGGGCCGCTTCTCTTCCTTATTTATTTGAACGACCTGTCCTTCAACTCACGCATACGCTGTCGGTTCTTCGCCGACGACTGTGTTATATACCATAGTATCACATCAGTCGAAGACCAGGCACTCCTAACCGACTACTTAACAGCAGTTTCCAGCTGGTGTTGTACTTGGCAAATGGGTATAAACAGTTCAAAATGTGGAAAAATGACAGTAACACGAAAGAAGCAACCGCTCCAATGCACATACAAAATCAATGGCCTTCCGATCAACTCAGTGACTCAGGTGAAATATCTTGGGGTAACCATGACATCCAACCTGAACTGGAGCGTACACATCCAGTCCATTGTCTCAGCAGCGTCCAAAAAACTTCGGTTTTTAAAGCACCGCCTAAAGCATTGCACGAGCAAAACTAAACTGACAGCATACACATCACTTGTGCGTCCAGTGCTCGAATACGCCGACGCTGTATGGGATCCGCACACAAAAACGGATATAAAAATTCTTGAAGGCGTCCAGAGGAAAGCACTCCGGTTTATTTACCACGCTTATGGTCGGCAGGTCTCGGTATCTGATTTGCTCAACAGATCTGGGCTTCCCACGCTTGAATCCCGTCGAAAGCAGCACCGACTAAAAATGTTGTTCAATATCATACATAATAAAACAAAACTGAATTTTCAGAGTTACATGCAATACAACACAACACGCCCCACCCGTAACAAACACGAACGGACTATCTTGATGCCACGATGCCGAACAAAAGCATATTCTTGTTCCTTCTTTCCACGCACCATTTCCGAATGGAACCGACTGCCAAGCGATATCACCAACCTGGTATCTTCAGAATCTTTTTTGTCTGCTGTTTCGGCTCATGTATCGCAGTAGCGCGTCTAGTACACAGTGTATTTCGATTTCCTTGTTTTTATTCTGTTCACTTAGTCTGTCTGACGTCGGATGATTTGCCTGTACTTTTTTGCTTCCCATTGGTCTTATTGAATTTTGTTCTCGTACTGTAATCGCCCTTTGTTGCTGTTATTTGGTTGTTACTACTTTGTAATTTTTTCTTTTTTTTCTTTGTGCACTCCTGCCTTGACCGCCAAAGGGCAGTCGGCAGTATTTATGAAATAAATAAATAAATAAATAAATAAATAAAATCAATGTGCAGTGTGTGCCATGGTGTGTCTGGCTTTTCCCATTCTGGGACAGGAGCTTTCGGCGGGGCGCTCCGGCTGCTCTGGCAAGGCTTGCATTCTCGCACCACTGTTTCGATGTCGTTGTCAATGCCAGGCCACCACATGTAGCTTCTGGCACACTTTTTCATTGCAACGATGCCCCGATGTCCGGCGTGGATGAGAGACATAGCTTGTGCGCGTAGTTCTCTCGGCATCACAACTCGGGACCCAAATATGATGCAGCCGCGATGGGTGCTCAACTCTGTAGCTCGCCTGCGGTAAGCGTCGAAGTTGTCCCCTTTGAGTTTATGCACGTTGCCTTGTTGAACAGCTGTGTAAACTAGCCGGAGAGCTGCGCACTTCTGCGTAGATGCTGCAACTGTGCCTGCTGTAAGCGGAGGTTCTGGCAGTGCTTCGAACATCAGAACGTCTCCTGGTGGAAATGGTTCGTCAACAGTTGCGTCTAGTGGCAGACGGCTTAGCGCATCGGCGTTTTGATGTTTACTCCCATTGCGGTAGACCAGAGCGTAGTCGTACGCTGAGAGTTTGATGCACCAACGTGTCATTCGCGGAGACAAAGTTGGTGGCATAGGCCTTTGTGGTCCCAGAATGCCCAATAGCGGTCGGTGATCGGTTATAAAGGTCACCTTCCGGCCGGCAATGTACTGGTGAAAATGTGTCGCCGCGTAGACGATGGCTAGCCCTTCTTTGTCAAGTTGCGCGTAGTTGCGTTCTGCTTGCGACAACGTACGTGAGGCGAAGGCGATGGGAGCTTCCCTTCCTTGCTCGTCAGTTTGCGATAGAACCGCGCCGACTCCGTACGGTGATGCGTCGCAAGCCAAAAGCAGAGGCTTCCTTTCGTCGTAGTGGCGGAGGACTGTACATCTTCGAATCAGGTCTTTCAGGGTATCGAATGACTGCTGATGGCGTGGCGACCATGTCCATGTCACATCTTTCCGAAGGAGTTGGTATAAGTCGTTGGCCACGGTAGCTCTTTGTTCCAAGAACCGGTCGTAGAACGTCAAGAGTCCGAGAAAAGCCTGTAGCTCCTGCTTGTTTGTTGGAGCTCGTGCTTCTGTGATCGCTCGCACTTTGTCCTCGGTAGGGTGAATGCCTTCCGCATCAATTCGGTGTCCCAGAAATTGCACCTCTGGCACCGCAAAACAGCACTTCGATTTGCTTATGCACAAATTAGCGTTTGCTAGCCTTTCGAGAACGAGCTCTAGGCGCACTGCATGCTCTTCAGTGGAAGTGCCACTGATGATGACATCGTCAAGGTAGACACAAACTCCTGGGATGCCCTGAAGCACTGTCTCCATGAATTTTTGAAATATGGCCGGGGCTGCAGCTACGCCAAAAGGCAGTCGCTTGACTTTGTACAAGCCTTTCAGTGTGTTAATTGCCAATAATTCAGCAGTTGACTCGCTCACCTTCAGCTGCTGATACGCCTGGGTGAGGTCCAATGTGCTGAAGACTCTTGCGCCACGTAGTACACTGAATACTTCTTCAGGTGTCGGTAGCGGGCAAGAGGACGCTTTAGTCGCAAGATTGACGGTGCTCCGGTAGTCTCCGCAGAGGCGTATGGTTCCGTTCTTCTTGCGAACTACGACAAGTGGTGTGGCCCATTCTGAATGCTGCGTCGGCTCGATGACACCTTGCTGCTCCAGTTTGTCCAACTCTTTTTCAACTGAATCTCGGAGAGCAAACGGCACCGGCCTGGCCTTCAGAAATTTGGGTTGCGCGTTGTCCAACAACTCCAGTGTGACCGGGGGCCCTTCGTTTCCTGGAATCTCTTCCGAAAATACTCTTTTGTATTTCTCCTGCAGTTGCTCAACCATGTTCTGGCTCGGCGTCTGGTGTATGCCGCATATCATCACGCCTAGTGGAGAAAACCAGTTTCTCCCTAGAAGGCTTGATCCTGTGCCCTTCACAACAAGCAGAGGTAGCGTATGGGTCTGGCCGTTGTAGTTAACCTGCACGTTGGCAGAGCCCAATAGTGGCAGATTCTGTCCTGACCACGTTCGCAGGTGCGTGTCGTCTTGTTGCAGGGCGGGTGCGTCAGATGGCCATGAAGTTCGGAACGTGTCCTCACTGATCAGAGTACAGGCTGCGCCGGAGTCCACCTCGAACTTAATCAGCTGGTGATGTACGCTTACTTCTGTAAAAATCTTCGGTCGCGTGCCGAGATTCATGGTGTTCAGGTCGTACAACACAGATGGTGTTGCTGATGTTGTTCCATGGAGATCAGATAGCGGCGTATTCTCTGAGGCGTTGACGCTGTGATTAGGCTGGGAAGGTGGCTTTATCTTGGCAAGTCTCCGTTTCGTAATGCATGCTCTTTCGATATGTCCTCGCTTGTGGCAAAAATTACACGTGGCTGACTGGAATCGACATCCCTGGGGGTTGTGTTGGTCGTCACACCGCCAGCAGCGTTGTGCCTTTTTGACCGATTTTACAACAACAGAAGGCTTGCGCACCTGGTTGCTTGTCTGGTGTACCGGCTCGGTGTTCCGGCGAATCCCTCTCTGCTGGTGACCGGCGCTCTCCGCTCGAACGGCGATGTCGTAAGCTTTGCTGAATGTGAGGTCCTTCTCAGCGAACAGGCGCTGCTGCAGTGACTCGTCACTCAGTCCGCACACAAATCTGTCGCGTAACATCACGTCCAAGGGAAGCATGGTGGTGTTAGCAGAAGAAGCTGCGTCTCCCTCCTGCCCGGTAGCTGTTGTCGACAGCGTTCCAAAATTGCAGTCGGCAGCGAGCTTCTTGAGCGCGGCTACGTAGGCGCTCACAGTTTCTCCTCCCAGTTGATCTCGTCGTTGGAAGCGAGCCCGGCTGTAGACCTCGGATGGCCTTGGGTCGTAGTGCTTTTGCAGCGCTTTTACGATGTCGTCGTAAGACACTGCCGCTGGTGTGCTTGGCTGAATAAGGGCGCAGACAGTATCGTAGGTCTGCTCCCCGCACAGCGTCAGCAGGTTGGCCCTCTTCAAGGCTGGGTCTGTGATGTTGTTAGCTTCAAAGTAGAACTGAAGGCGTCCAACCCACGATGACCACGATGAGCCGTTGAACTCTGGTATCTGATTGGGAAACCCTCGCGTAGCCATGGCTTGTCAATAGCGTTGCGTAGCGCGGGTCCAATCCACTTTCTCGTCGCCACTGTCGTGTCCGGTCGCTGTGTTGAATGCAGCGAAAGACGCACACGGTACTTTAAGACTTCGTTTATTTAAAGCCGATGAGGGTGCGACCAGCGTCGACCGAGGCAGGAGCCGAACTGGCCGCCCGAAGAAAGGAGGGAGCGGAGAAGCGTCCACGGGAGGGAGTGGCTTCCCAAAACAGGAGGAGGATGCGGGGGCGCACCATGGGGGGGCATCTGGCGACAGCGTGCGACGAGGGGCAAGTGGTCGTTAGGAGGAGGATGCGAGTGGTCGTTAGGAGGAGGATGCGAGTGGTCGTTAGGAGGAGGATGCGAGGGCGCACACACACAAAAGCAATAAGGGGACACAACACACACCTCATTCGCAGGGTTTCGGGACTGCATAGAGGCATGAAGGAGCGTGACCTATGTGGCCTCATTCATGCCTTTGTCCTCAGCCGTGTGCTGTACACTACCCCATACTTACAACTATCCAAACATGACATAAACGCTTTGGATGCTTTGATTCGCAAGGCATTCAAGGTAGCACTCCATCTTCCCCTCAACACACCCACAGACAGATTACTAGGCCTGAGCCTCCACAACAGGATCGGGGAACTGGTGGAGGACCACCGACAGGCTCAATACATCAGGCTCACACAAACCTCCACAGGTCGGTATATCCTGGACTCCCTCGGAATCAGAAAAATTCAGGGGGCACTTTGTTGGCCTAAAGTGCGGTGAGGCGAAAGCCTTCAGCGTGATGTGGCTGCTTGTGTCACTGATGTGTGGTTAAGGTGTTAAGATTCGCCTCTAAGAGTGGAACGCGACAGCGTCTTGCAACGCTGCCGGGGAGTCCACATAACGCCATCGCCCGTTCGGCTCTACGCCTTGCTCGTCGGTAAGTTAGTTCTTGAGGAAAGGAAATGTGTATGTCTCGAATATATCGGTGGACACTTGAACCTCGCCATAACGGGAAGGGAGGAAGATGGGAGTGAACGAAGACACCGTATTCACTAGACGCGCCTTTGTTTCATTCCAAACCAGCGAGCTGGCCTGGGCGTAGTGGTTAGCGTGCTCGTCTCGCACACCGGAGGCCCTGGTTCGTTTCCCCAACTCGACAAATTTCCTACTCTATCTTATTTATTTATCTAGTCTGACTAGAAAGGTTCATTAGGCCAATCGGTTAATTAAGAAACTAACTAAACTCAGTCCCACTTACTTGGAGCATCACTATACGATGACTTTAATTGGTTGCATGGCTACTAGCCAAAGTATAATTGGCCCCGTTTGAAATTCGCGCACTGTGAACACGACCATTTCGACCAAATGAAAAGCGTGACATTTCTGTCGACAGCTCCTGCTTACAACGATGAGGCATTAAAGGCTAACGCCGCCTTAATACCGGCCAACGACCCAACCTTCCTCTCCATCCCACGACCCCTTCACCGGGAGCTCCTCATCAGGCCGCTCCCGAGGAATATGCACCCGTCTCACCATGAGCAGCGCCGCAGAGCCCGTGCGAAGGCACTCCATCGAGCCTACGGCTCCGAGCCGGACGCCGTATGGGTGGACGCTGCCTGCACGGGTGATGAAGCGACAGCAGTTGTGGTGGACTCCTCATTATCCACCCAGTTGATATCCCTCTTGATCTTGTAGAGGGAAATTGGGTTGATGGTAATAATTGTTGGAGGATGCTTGACGTCTTGCAGATTCGAATTGCTCAATCACATTGCTAGAGGACACTTCTGGAGAGGTTAACTTTTTATAACAATTAAAAACACAAAGGAAGATACAAGCAAGGAGAAAACATATTTACACTTGACTGACTCGTAGTCCTGCGTGACGAAATCAGCCCTCGGTCCTGCCGAAACAGCTGGTTTTAAACCCTATGTCCCCGCCCTCGGTGGGGAGAATAACCAATCAGGTAACTGTAAAAACATCCACCCAATATACTATTGCGGAAAGGAAAACATCACCAATCAACAATTCGGAAAGGACAACACAACCAATCAATGATTGGGGAAAGAAGGTAACTCATCGCGACAAACACTGTACACATATGTACACTTTCCACCATCACGATTTTGTAGAATTATGCTTTCCTGCTGCGAGCTTCGCGAACACACTCACTTTCCCAATGTCCGGTTGACCCAAGTTCAAGGAAAGTCACTTCAACCCATTTGTTCCGCATCGTCGCTCCTCATGCCTGCAGCTAGCGTGGCAATATCCTGGTTACCGCGCTTCAAGCTGTCAACGCACGCCGCTGCAGACATGGGACAAAAGCCACGCACTGTGACGCGGATCCGCCTCGACGCACAGCGAGCCATGCACGCTTTTCCTGGCAACACGACTCAACTGGCACAGAAACTTTGGGACCAGTATCTGTGTACAGCCCAAGACCCCCGTGGATCTGCGTACACTTATGCAGGCAGAGAGAACACGGAGCTGGATCAACCTTTCCAGCTCCATGATCTGCGTGCGGCTCTCGCCAAAATGAAACAGGGCACTGCGCCAGGACGGGATAAGGTCACCGTCAAGCTTTTGACGAACCTGCCCGTATTGGCATACCAGTCCCTCCTGGAATACGTGAATGCGATTTGGCGCGGGGACACCCCCCTGCCAATCGAATGGACAACGGCTCTGGTCACTTTTATTCTTAAAGGGACAGTGAGGAGAGCTCTATCAATATTTTTTTTTTACAGCAAAATCCGATAGTTTGGCATTTCATGGCTTTGTTGCCACTTGGCCGGCAGCGAAATATGCCTTTATTTCTAAGAAATTTGGATTCGAAGTTGAAAAAGTTTTTCCCGCCGCTCTGATTCAAACTTGGGATTCTCCTATGACGACACAGGACTAAGTGACGTGAAACATGACGTGCTCATGACGTAGCGCAGACTCCGTGATTTCTGACGGCCAGCAGTGCGGCCTAGCAGCAGCCGAAAAGAAAGCTACCGCCGGCAGCACGTTGAAGGCATCTATCGGCTATTGCGGCCGTCGCTTTGTTTACGTTTGCACCGGCGTTTTGCCAGCGTTACGATTGATCCCGTTCTCGAAGTCGCCAAGGAAGTTCTAGCAAATAGACACCTTTAGCATACCGTGTACCTTGTTACCGCTAGCGGAATACCGGGAGCCCGCCTACTACTGCCGGTGAGCAGGCGCTTATTGGTCCCGATCAGGGTTGCCAGCTCTTAATCTCAAAAAATAGCCAAGAAAATGATAAAAGTAGCCAAAAAGTAGCCAGTCTACGGCCATGGTCTCAAAAGTAGCCAGAATTGGCGCCAAGACACCAAAAAAACGTCACCAGAGGCAGGAAATTTACAGTTTAAAGACAGGGGGCAACCTATGGCGCAACAGTGCTTGTAAATGACTTGGAAGCATAAGAGGTATTTATGACATGACTTGAAAAGTGACCAGAATAAATCATTTTCTCTTCGGCAGAGCAAATACTTTGTGTTCTTTTGACGCAGTCATAGTTATTAATGCGTGAGCATTAGAGGGGACATGTCGCGATTTCGCGATGGGTAAACAAAGTGAAGCCCTACGTGAAGCCCTTGTGAGTCCTACGTGAAGGCGTACGTGGAACTCTAGGAGTGACGCACTGCCTACCAGATTATGAGTACTCTCCCCACCATGGCTTGTGGAAGTTAAATTACTGGTTGGTTGAGACTGGTTGCTTGGGAAGAGCAACCTGGGCACAAGCCCCACCAATGGCAGCACTTGCCATCGCAGGGCTGTAGCGTATTGCTTAACCACTGCACCACGGCGCCAGGAGTGGTAGGACTCTCAGCGATCAGTAAATGTATAGAATGACCAATTCCACATATCTGGGCATTAACCCATTAATGCTATCTCGTCATGCCCTTAAGACGAAGCTCAAGTCTGATTAAGTCGCCGATCTTTGTCTGAAGCCTGCTTGACGTGTAAAATCGAGCCTCGAACCGAAACCGAAGTGAAAACCGAAGTGCCTGCGCGACTAATTCGCATTTGGCCTAACCCCGCTAAATTGTTCCCCACTTATCGACAACAAGGCAGGTACAACAGGATAATGGTGTTCATAAATAGCACTTCAAAAGTAGCCAAAGAGTAGCCAAGTAGCCAAGCTCAAATTTTTGTCGCCAAGAGCTCTCAAAAGTAGCCAATTTGGCGCAAAGTAGCCAAACCTGGCAACCCTGGTCCCGATGCTGCAGGAGCGCGCGTAGCTGCCGGATACGTGGCGCCATCTGGCGACGTCAAGGAGATTTGCGCATGCATTGGCTGCGCCTCAGTGATTCGTAGCTTCTCGTGTTCTAGTGTTTCGAGAACCATTGGTTCTAGCAACACTGTTTTGTCCTATGACGTCATCACGCTTGCACTTGCGAGTTTGGCCTGTGGCGGCGATACCTGTATTTTGGTTCTTGCTCTTTTCTACGTTACAAGAGCTTTGTTGTCAGTATGAGTGGAGTTTTTGTAATCAGGAGCTGGTATTCTGTCGATACAAGCCAGCTTCAATTTCTCCTCGCTGTCCCTTTAAAGCTGGCAAACCGATTGACACAGATAACCTCCGCCCCATCTCTCTCACCCCTTGTGTGGGCAAACTAATGGAGACGATGGTGCGGGATCGGTTATCTACATATCGCCGGTGGCGATGGTCTGCACGGCCGGGTCCTCCGAGCGCAGCAGGGTCTCCCAGTCCTCCCAGGTCTTGAGGTTCTCTAGGCCCCGCGGGGGAGGGTCCGCCGGGCAGAGGGAAAGGATGTGGAGGAAACAGGCGAAGGGTTCTGGCATAGGGCGCATGCCGGATTGGGGAAGGAGGGATGATAGTGGGCTAGGTTAAGGGGAGAGGGGAGAGTGTGTCTGTAATCTGCGCCAGAGTGTTGCGTGTTTGTTATATAGGGAGGGGTGGGGCGGGGGATAGAGCTGGCGTGAGGTTCTGTATGCCTGCGTCAGCTCGCTGAATGAGTGCATGCGCTCCTTCGTGAATCCCCGATCCGAGACCACCTGAGCCCAGTTTAAAGAACCTCGGGCTAAAAGGCTGGCGGCCTCGTTTCCGGGATTCCCGGAGTGCGCAGGCAGCCATATCAGCTCCACTTGGCGCAGACTACACACACCATCTCCCCTCACCCCTTACCCTAGCCCACTATCATCCCTCCTTCCCTACTCCGGCATGCGCCCTATGCCCAGAACCCTTCGCCTCTTCCCTCCGCATCATTTCCCTCTGCCCAGCGGACCCTCCCCCGCGGAACCTAGAGAACCTCAAGACCTGGGAGACCCTGCTGCGCTCGAAGGACCCGGCCGTGCAGACCATCGCCACCGGCCGGGCTGCCAGTGCTATGGACCTTAGGAACATAAACACTTGAGTGCAGTGGGGTCGTGCGGGGACCCTGGGGCGTGCCCCGAATTCCTGTTGCAATAAAGTTTCTTTCTCTCTCTCTCTACAATCTCACAAGCCATAAGACTGGCCACACTGCTATTTCATGTATATGTACGGCTGGGACAACATTGCCACTGCTCAAAGTTGACTTCACTTACTAGTAACACTGTGTCCAAACGTCCTGCTCGCCATGCCTCCAACATGGACGGGTTAAATGCACATCGTCAACAATCGAAACGGCCACATTATTTGCAATAAATAATTGACATGATCTTTTAACGATTTCAAGAAGCACCTAGCAGAAATTGTCTAGCTAAAATTGAAGAAATTAGGCGGAGACTTGTATTGCTCCGGTATTTACATACAGAAAGCGTCGTTCGACCGCGAAGAAAAGAGCCGCAGGCGACGGTATTGAACTCCGGTGCCAAGCTCACGGCTCGCGTAGGATGATGACCACATTCTCCGGGGATGCGAGAGAAATCCTCCTCCCCAAAGCTCCTGCCACATCCCACAGCTAACCGCTGGGAAAATACCATGCGCAACGGACACATACAAGCGAACATCGCAGATTGGATCCTCGAGGTCGCCCCTTCATGGAGGCCCCCTTGGGCGAAAGTGGCCGAATGACGACAAAAAAGGCCTAATAATTAGGTTTGTTCCTTCCCCTCCTCCATCGATGCGTGGCCTGGCACGCGAAAAAAAGAAATTAGACCTCAGCTTACCGGTTACTGCATCGCTGATTGGAATTAGCGGCCGAGAGGTCTACTATAGTGGCAGGCCCACTTCGATGTTTCAAAGGCGATTGCCCGGTTGGGCGTCTCCCATGCCCGTCTTGGCGTCTATACGCGCACGTGCATGCTCGGCCCTCCTCTTGCGGTCCTCGGTTCGATCGCGATCCCGGCACACTTCACGGACTCAGAGCCCGCTTGCACGAAGCAATCTATTCCCAGTTTTATCTTATTCGCAATCTTGCATTGTGTCGTGCGCGTGTGCGCGTAGTGTGCTCAACCAAATCATCACGCGCATGCGGCCTGTACATCAGTTAATATGTAAATAGACTCATTATAGTGTACCTCTCCCCTGTCCTTTCTACTATCCCCTCACCTCTTTCATTTCACTTGTACACACTGCCTCCTATCCTTTATTTCCGCAGCCTCAGCTCAGGTGCTTCCAGCACCGATAGCAGATGCCGGGGCTAGCAATAATGTTTTTCCTTCCATTTACCATGTTTAATAAAGCCACTTTCTACTACTACTTATTCGCAGTCTAAAAAATGAAAATGAAAATTTGTTTTGAGGAAAGGAATGACGCAGTAACCGTCTCACACATCTCGGTGGACACCCGATCCGCGCCGGAAGGGAAGGGAGGAAGGGTGAAAGCCTCCTTTGGTAAATAACTGGGTCCCTGGGTCAATGGACACCACAATCGCGATTTGAGGAGCGTGGCGATGGTTTACACCTACAAAGTGCGGCAGTTATGCGCCTTTCCTTTTGTCAAAACGAACGGAAGGTTTCAACAGCGAATAAAAAAAAAGTGTCTGGCGGTTTAGCATTGCTAAGCACGAATATCGAAAAACTGGAAATAGGGAGAAAGTGGTGCCCTAGTGGAGGGCTCCGGAATAATTTCGATCACCTGGGGGGTGGCACTGAGGACAACCCTTCAAATTTTTTTTTGTTAGTAAGATTCGATAGGGGTGGAAAACTTTATTTCGCAAGCGAGTTTGGACCGTGCAAGGTCTCAGGGCCACCGCACAGCCCTCACATTACGCGCATGTGTCCAGGCCACGTAGGGCCATGGCACTGGAACCCCGGTTCACACAGCGAAGTTGCGTGTCCGGGTCCTGCGACGCAAGGAGGGCCTCCCATTCCTCCCATGTACCGATGGCGGGCTGTCCCTGCGGGGGAGGATCGGCAGGGCAGCCGAAGAGGATGTGGTCCAGGGTGGCGTGCGATCCTCCGCAGAGAGTGCAATCTGGGTAAACATGGCGGAAGTAGGGTTGGTATCCGAGCTGATTCCAAGATGGCGGCCTTCATAGCACCGACATTATATCCCAGTGGTTGCCATGGTAACCGAGGTGGTTACATAATCGAAGTAGGAACAGGCAGCAGCGTGATACCCTAGCACCACAACTCGAAACTAATGTCGATCCGGTATACAGAGTGTTTAACCTAAGACCACACAATTTTTAAAAATAGGCTTTTTGATTTAGAAGAGCGCTTTTTCGGCATAGCACTGTGTGCGGTTTAGTACATAAAATACAGCTAAGACGGGCTAACTAGCAGGCTGGTTAACTAATACTGAATAGTAAACAGTGAGTGCAGCGCTGGTCGGTGCCCCTATTCCAGTGCTCCACTTGCTTCTGCCTCCCGTAGAGCACGCTGTACCACACCTCGTTGGTTTTCACAGTAGTCGCCAGCCAGCATTACATCCCATTGCTCCGCACTACGGTTCTGCATTACTTGTACAACGTCAGTCTTTTGGCATGCCCATGTTATATGATACATCGTGGGTCTTCCACCACACCACGGTCATACACCCGGCTAAACCGCGGGATTAATGATGTTCCCTAATATACAGATTCGGGTACGTCCCAATCTCAAGTTTTCTCCATATACCCGCCTCGCACGGGCCTGTTCACTGACTCCAGCTGAGAGGCCCCTGTGAGGTGTGATGTCACTGCAGGTTAAAGAACCCCAGGTGGTAGAAATTTCCGGAGCCCTTCACTACGACCTCCCTCACAGCCCGAGTCGCTTTGGGACTTTAAACCCCCATAAACCATAATAACTGCCTCATGCAGACAGAGGACAGATGAAAGGGGTGTGAGAGGAAAGATCGATAGACGCACGTCGTAACAACCGCGTCCGCCGAAGCGACCACGATGGCTTTAGCAACAGATCCCCGCTGTGGCAAGGAGTCATCACAACCGGCGAAAGCCCCTAGTTCCCAGACCCGAAGGGCCAGGGCAATGAGCTGCTTAAATGCAGTAGTCCTTGGGAGGGATAGATGAAAATTTTGGTTGCGACGAGAGGAAAGGCGCAATTAAGAACTGCCACCTTCTCATTTTGCGTTTCGCCTCCATCGAAACGCGGCCGGCGCGGTCGGGTTCGAACCCAGGTACTCAGGCTCAGTAGACGAGCGCGTCAACCACTGTGCCAGTACACCGGGTGTCAAGAATTTCGCCTCCACCGAAATTCGACCACCGCGACCGGGAAAGGACCATGAAATATTTAATGTTAGGAAAAGCGCACGAGAGATCGGTACTTCATCACTAGTCACCACACCGCAAAAAATATTTGAGCTAGCTTCATTTAGGCACTAAATTTTCGCCACAAAACAAAAACAAAATCCTATTATAAATTATTTAGCAGTCGGAGGCGAATGCCACGCGGTTACCCATGTATTCCAATTTTTTAACGCATCATTTGAAAGCATAAAACGCAGTGACAATTCGGTTCTAGAAAAAACAAAAACAGGTCGGGGTGCAGCCGCCGAATCCCCTTCCGCCCACATCGATTGGGCTCACCATGCGAGACTCGCCCAGATTGCCCGTTCACGTGACTGGGGTAGGGACAGCTAATAAAGTGCGGTGCGGTGTTGCCCTGATCGGTTGCGAGCAGCAAATTAAAAAAATTATTTGCAAATTATACAACTACGAAGAGCTTTTACATTTTACTCAAATACTTAGAGAGACCACTTGTACAGAGCTGTTGCTTCAGAATATGAACATCGAAATAATTTCACAGGTGTCTGCGTTTCAGCGGCTGCAATTTCATGCTGCGTCCTCAGGCTCAGTAGCAAACTTCTTTCACTCTGAACTTCGTTCCTTCCCTTACAGTGCGCTTGAGGTGTAGTAAGTAGCAAGACTGTTAATGCACGTTCATCATCATCATCAGCCTGACTACCCCCACTGCAGGGCACAGGCTTCTCCCATGTCTCTCCAATTAACCCTGTCCTTTGCCAGCTGTGGCTATGATATCCCCGCAGACTTCTTAATCTCATCCACCCACCTAACTGTTGGCTACCTTAAGTGCAGCCAGATGCCTCTTGGGTTAAACAGAAAATTCTCCCAAGAGCCTTTCGTGATTTCTGTAGAATGTATACGGGGTGTTTCGCCTAAGGCTTTCTGCAATTTTTAAAAGCAGGTTTTTTTTAGTTAGAAGAGTGCTTTTTTCGGCATAGCATTGTCAGCGGTGTAGCACATCAGAATGCAGCTAAGACGTGCTGACTAGCAGGGTGGCAAAGCCACACTACTGTAGCAAGCTGGTTTACAAATATTGAATAGTTAACTTTTTAACTATTGGTGTTATGCTCCTTAGTTACTGAGAGGCGTGTAGCCCACCGTAAATAATATCCATCTGTTTTTAGAATTTCAAAAACGTGGTTACCCTCGGCGCCATGGCCCAACAAATTTCGGCTATTTCGACGAGCTACGTGCACTGGAGAGGTTGCTTTGCCTGCAAGCTTCTCGAAAAAACGTATTTTGTCGCGATGCAGCCAAAATTTGTTGAGCCGCAGCGCCAAAGGTAGCCGCGTTTTCAAAATACTAAAAACTGATAAGGATATTTCTTACGGTGAGCGACACGCCTCTCAATAATTAAGGAGCCTAACAATAATAGTTAAAAAGCTAACCACTCAATATTAGTTAAGCAGACTGCTAATTAGCACGTCTTAGCTATACTCCGATGTGCTAAACCCCTGACAATGCTATGCCAAAAAAAAACGCTCTTGTAACTTAAAAAGCCTATTTTTCAAAATTGCAGAAAGTCTTAGGTGAAACACTTTGTATGGAGTGCAGGGCATCTTAAGCATACAGCATATTGCAGACTTTCTTGGGTGGTTCACGTGATGAACATGTGGTTGCGACCCTTAAGAGACAAAGAAAAATATTCAGGCTATACATACAAATTTATTTTTTACAGTAGCAAGTGCAATGGTTGCAAATGAAAAAAAAAAGAAAAACACGAATGGGCCTCAGCACTACCTTTCCCAAAATGTGAAATATACACACCGAAGCAAAAAAAGCTAAAACTAGAAAGATGACAACAGAAAAACATTAAAGCGGCAGTATGACATCGCTATAAATACAGATGGTTGGTTGGTTCGCAGATGACAAAGGTGCGTTCTTAGATTGAAAAAACAAAAACAAAAAGTTTCTTTTTCTATATACAAAATGATTCAGGCAGCATTCCAGCTTTGAAGCCACTGCACGCCTCTGCATACCTAGACTACACCATGACACCACAATAGTCTTGCTAGATTTACATACCCTAAAACTATGGGTTGAGCGCGTAGTACCCAAGGCAACTTATCCGCATTTATTTGACGGCCCCCGTGCATCAAACATGGCAATGTCTCTTTCCTCTAGTTCATAAAAACTTTGCATAAAAGACCACCCTCACATAGTTTCCTCAGAAGTGTAGAGCAAATGGTTTGGTTTATGACAACAGCTTTAGATGTGCAATGGTCATATGAATATACCACAAATTCAAAGCTGCTTTTAACTGCAATCACCAGGATCATCAAAGAGACGCTATTGTCTGAACGATTCAACAACATATGCTTGAAACACCGGCAAAGGAGAATGAGCGGCACCAGAGTGACACGTAAGCATATGGTACAAAGTGACACAATGGTCAGTTCTTCTTATGCATGCACTCACCCAAACTTTTTCAAATTATAATTCACATATCTACAAGGCATGAGGCTTTTGATAAATCATTGTGCCTATAAAGCGATACTATGTACACTGTTTTGTGCCCCATAATTTTTTTTCCCTCTTTTACAGCCCTCTGAGGTATGCTGCCAATGTGGCAGAAACACAGGCACAGCTAGGAAGAAGAATAACACTCGAGCAACAACTTGTACAAGCCTCAAGACAAACATCGCGAGAGCACAATTTCTCAGTAAAGGTTTTTGCACTCATAAGCTCGAGACAAAAGTACAGTCCTGCCTTGGCACATCCAAGACTGACACACCATAAAAACACAACAGCAATGCTCCCATGGCTCAAGAACTACGGGAAATCATCTACCCGAGAGACTTGCAAACTTGGGCTAGGTGAGCGATCTACATTATAGGCGTGTATGAGGAGGTGGATGGCAGGGATCATCTGTAAGCTCCTGCTCTCAACCAGCTGTTACTCAACCTATGCTCTTCCTAACTAAGTGCTCTGAAGCATATTATTCTAAACATGTAAACTCAACTCTGTTTTCCAGTTCACCATTTCATTTCAAATACATTAGGTTCAGCATTCAACAGCATCTATGATTCAGCTAATAACTGCATGCACAATGAAGACATTCAAGGAAACACAATAAAATGCGAATCACCTTAGCAGGGCTGTTGCATGCTAAACACAAGGTCAGAGGCGCTCCACGCGAGCATGTGATATGCACCTTAATGTGACACCAAAAGCTAACCAAGACAGCTTCGCTCTTTTGTGGCCCTCCTTCCGACATCAGGCAGTTGTGATTGGCACAGTTTTTCATAACAAGCTGTACTCAACTAAGTGTTACCAGGATTTTGCATTATACAAGGTACATACACAGGATGTCTTGTAATGATGCCTTGAAGAAAACGCCACTATAGATTAGCATTTAAATAATATGAATCTACAGACAGCCATCATAATAAAACAATACAAATGAAAAAAAAATAAACCATGCATCTCGAAAAATTAGGCGCAGTTTCTAGTAAATATCAAGATTCAAATTATAAATCAAAAGTTATCATTCTTAAAATCTACACAGACTGCGGGAATACAGCACAGCTGAATTTGTGCGTTCGACTGTGACAATTGAGTAGCAAAAGCAAACACCATTCTTCTGAAAAAAAATAAAATAAAGGAGAGAGAGGCAACAACTGTGCATTGAAAATCATAGAACACATAGTAATCTCAGCAGCTAAATCGCGAAATTATCTAAGAACAGGATTGGGCAGTTGCAATATATTGATTCTGTTGTGCGCTGGTAAAAGTGATGGCAAGTTTGCACATATGGCTTTAGGGTCAATTGCGCCACCTAACATAAGGCTGCACATTTCCTTGGCGACATAAAAACTGGGCTTATGAGTTCATTTTTCTCATGTACATTAACTAGCTCTTTCAATCGCCTCTTCGCAAGACTCCGAAATACTATACATCCATTTCAAACAGGGTGCTTCGGTGTTGCTAAGATATAAAATACTACTGATCAAATAAAACGTCCCGCTTCTGCATCAACTCCTACATGCAACAGTGCTGTAATCCTGCACGGACTGACATGGCAACTTGAGGTACCATCTCTTCCCTCGGCATGCCTGCCTCGGCAAGTCCGGCACTGTCGAGGTGGCGGCGCCACTCTACACAGTCTGAAACACTGGCGCAGACACAGGCACATGATCTAAACATCTCACGGAACAGCAGTCACCTGTACACTGCGGTTCTAAGCAACACATCCCTTTTTCTATCTCTTCCTGTCCACATTAATGGTTTCTCAGTTCACACTGTGGGCCTGATGAGTTAAGAATGAGGATTCCTAGTGTAACAGGGTGCGGTCAACCATTGGGCAGCAGGCACAGACACGTAAACGGTCACAGTCAAACACAGTTTTCGTCGAACCAGAATAAGTTTAGCTTCAGTTACGTGGCGTTTCGTGCATACCCAGAAAGCACCACACATGAGAATAATGTTAAAAAAAATTGTCGTGTAGGTTGCACTGATGTTACATGTTACTTTTTAACACTCTGCTGTATGTTAAAAAATGTACAAATAACGTTATAGGCCCTACAGTGACGCTTTGTTCTAACTTTTACGCTTTAACTAACGCTTTGTTCGAAATTTTATTTTAATTTTCAAATCATAAATATTAAACGTTTCCAATAAATTTCAAGCATTCTATCTTTGAAGTTTGGCCGCCGTTGTTACAGTAATAATGTGTTGGAAGCAGCGCAACTTTGAATTCAATATCTCAGATTCTGACCTACATCGACTGAATGCGCAGTCCATAAATTTCATCATAAATCTGCGCATATTGTCCTCTGACTACTATCACTTAAAGTACAACCTTCACGGCTGGCTATTCTATAAACTGGGGCAATGGAATCAATCCTTTGCCGCGGTGATTTAAGTTGTGCTCTCACAACTGGCCGATGTCTGGTCATGCAGGGATACTAACATTTTAGCGAATGTTGCATATATTTTATCAAGGTTTGGTGAGCATTTGGAAATTTTTGGAAACCTGGGAAAAACTGGTGGGGGACACTTGAGCTCCGACTGAAGGGTATGGTGCGGTAGAGTTAATGGGATAATGCTCATAAATGTATCATCCTCTACTTTACACTCATAGATCCATCGGAGTTCTCATACCACTCTTGGCGCAGTGGTGCAGCGGTTAAGCGATGCGCTACTGCCCGCCAGGTGCCTGTTTCAAGCAAAGCCACTGATGGGGCTTGTGAGACTAAGGTTGCTCTTCCCGAGCAACCTCTCGTGGCCGATCATTAAATTAACTGCCCCCTGCCCCGAAGGAAATTCGCTCACAATCCGCTGAGCAGATCATGATGACGTAACAATGTCACATGGAAAAGGTGGCCCACCTAGATTGGTTGCTTCTCTGGAGATGTTTCCTGAATTTTTCGCTCACAGCCAAAAGCGCCGACGACGCCAGTTTTTCTGAAGACACGGGGCTCTTAACGTTATCTTGAAAAAGCAACACTAAGAACAGGGTCATAAAGTTTTACCCAAACAAAAAGTAACATCGATGTAGTATTTCAATGGCACATGAGCAAAATAGACAGAAACAGTGGCTATTGGAAAAAATAGGCACTGGTGGCGATTAGCTTCAGTGAAGCGTAAATTCTGCAACATCGCAGCAATATTTATTGGGAGATATTAACTAGGCTCATCTTTCATTTCAAGCGTTTTGCGGCTGTCCTAGAAAGCGGACACCTCAGCAGAAGAGCGGCTGGTCAGTACGAAATACCAGTATAAGTTACGCAGTCCAGTACGGTGCATCATATATCACATGTATACAAGTTCCTACTATGCCAAAATAAGGACGTTGTCACTACAAGTTCTATGTGAACAAAAACAGGTCATCAGTACCAGGTTTCCACGCGCACAAACATATGCACTCCCACACATTTGCCTCTGAGATACAGGCGGGTGTCGCAACAGCGCATGGACGTTGAACGCGTCCATGCGGGAATAACCGAAAACTCCGCTGTTATGGAAGAGCCCCATGGAGTAAGCTAAGATGCGGGGAGTCACCAGGCTGTTCACGGGCTCATTGTGGTCACTGCTGCCAGTCCGACGCATTGGCGGCAGATCACAGAGGGATGAAAGTGGTCTGGGTGTCGTTTTTGGACGCCTTGTGGAACGCGAAGAAACTGGTAGAGGTCAGTGTGAGAGCAATCGTCGTCACCACCTTCAGGAAAAGGCCGATAAGTGCCTGCGAGAGAGAGGTTGGCTGTGATGAGCCCCGAAGTTTTTCATCTGCTGAGCGAAACACAGTCAGTTTCGTGGGACGTTGTTTTTGTTACTATAGATTGCTAGAGAGGATTGGACAGGTGTGGTATGGACACGATATTGCAGGGGTACTGAATGGCTAGGGTTTAGACTTTTCAGTTTCAACTGAGAAAGACCGATAAAAATACGCTGAATTTAGTTGTTGAAATTCGGTTTTAATCGAAGAAAGAGAGAGAGAGAGAGAAATGGACGGAAAGGCAGGGAGGTTAACCAGGCGATGCCCGGTAGGCTACCCTACACTTGGCGACGGGAAGAAAGGGGAAAAAAGAAAAAATAGCGGTAATGAAATGAGTAGTTAAGAAGAACTTCTTGTTGGGCGAGTTGGTGCATACTGTTGTAGGAACGAATTCCGCACAAAAGACACACACAGGAAAAAACACGAGGGTGACTGAAAGAGCGCAAACTATCAACTGGTGTTTATTCGATTCAGTACCGCTTTATAGGCAGTGTGCACACGTGCCTACAAAGAGGGGAAAGAGAGGATAAGGAGGCAAATCGAACCCTGCGCGGCAATCCATCAAAACCGCTCCAAAAAATTCTTTTCCGCGTTGTACAATGAAGAGATAACTCTGTGAGTGACACCTCCGTTTCATTTTATTTTTTTACCGTAATACCGTAATGCATAGTACTTCTCGTTGAATATGTAGGGGCGAAAACTTGAGCCGTGTTCATACCAAAAACAGTAACTTATTGTGTCAGTGAGTGAAGGAATAATAGATAGATAGCTACCGAGCGAACTACGCCCGGCGTTAACTAGACCAAGTTATTTTATCCTTTGGCTTTCTCGACTGCACTGTCACCTGATTGGATGCCCCAGCAATGGCCATCAGCACTGTGCCAGACAGTCACGCTGCGCTTTACTTTTTAAAATTTGAGAGTACCGCTGCCCGTGCAACCTATCACTACAAAAGAGGCAAACCCCGTTCTCTAACAAATAGACTCTGTGATCTCCTACAGCGAAGTGTTAACGCTGCCAGCACAAGGATTTCACCGTCACTCGATCCTGTCCTGGCTTCGTTAAGCGTAGCCCGACAGAAATGTATATTTCAGATTTACCATCTCGCCGAAGCTCGCCGCGGTGTGCTCGTAGATGAAGGCGAGCCCCAGGTGACAGATGGGCGTCATCACGGGCAAGAAGCAGGCCGCGGCTACGGGAACGGCGAAAAACAGCGGGTTGCCCTGTATCTCGAGTCCCTGCGTAATCGGAAAGTACTGAGATAAATGACGTTGCCTGCGCTCGCAGCAGATGTCACGTATCCGACGGTCCCTGACCATATCGGAGACGATGGGCACGAGCTGTTCGCTGAGCGTGCTTGGCTCCTGTCCGCCCTCGTTGAGGAGCGAGGCCACAGCAAGGATCACCATCAGCTGCCAGAAGTCCGTCATTTCACGGAAGCGCTCCTTCGTGTAGCTAGTGACGATCCACACCGCGAGTCCCGACTCCTGAAATGGTAGCGGAGTTTTAGAACCCACGTCACTGATTGCCGGCAGTGTGATCGATGAGGACATGTTCTACACGCTGAGGTGTGCTGATAAAATCTGGGCGACAGACGATTCAAACGTCTTTGTGTTTCTTTTGAAGAAACAGGAGCCAAGTCTTTACATTCACTCTAAACACGAATACGCCTATATGGGAGTAAAAATTGAGTAAACTCTCCTCTTACGCACTCCCTTTAAAAAGCGTGCGCGCTAGAGAACAACTTTACTCCTTCTTTACCCCTCCTGTTTAGGGTGTTCTTAGGTCTCCGTTCACATCTGTCAGCACAAAGCTCATCGCCGGGCCCTGCTTACATCGCTTTCTGCCCTGAGTGCAGTTATAAGGACATAATGTACATACTCTGCGTACGAAGAGTGTACAGTCGAGGACAAGTCTCTCGACCACCTGCGCCATCAACAAAGATATTTTCTATGCGTGAATGGACTCATGTACGAAATGGTACAAAAGGGAGAAGCGGGATGAAATAATAATTCGGCGAGTTTGTTCCTCCCCGTACCGAGCTCCTGACCGAGTTGGTCCCTCTAACGTACTGAAACGCTGCATCCCCATCTAAAGTTAGGCAATTTAATGAGAATGTCGGCGACTGTGAGATGCAGTGACGCAGGAAGCGAAACGTTGCCCGAAGTTTTCTTTTCATGTTCATGTTCATCAAGCATTACGCGTATAATCAAAGATTAGTAGAAGTTACGTATTTCACAAGCTTCCACGGTAAAAACGACGAGCACACCCCAGTTGGAGAAGCGACAGAACCATGACAAAAATACTCGTAACGACAAATTTCGGTTTTGAAATAATTTTCGGTTGTACTGCAATATTTTTCGCAGTAAACACAAAAACTTATGTTGTCACTACCAATATTTATGTTGCTACTACGAGTACATGGGAAAAAAACATTGCATAAAATTTGTTGTAACGAAAGAAAATTTCCTGTTGTCTTTTTCGACTGGGACCTATGACCTCATTCATAATAATAATAATAATGAATAATGGTTATTAGTCGCTGCTGAATCAATACACCAAACTCCTCGACCATAACAAAACAACACAGTAAGGAAAGAAAGGTGATGTTCTTTCTAGCGCACTCAACATTATGCGAGTTCGTCTTTGTTAATATTGACACAACTAAATGGCTCTAGGCAGGAGACAACAAAGAACCAATGGTCCGTTAGCGTGACAGAGGAGGCATGTAGGAAGAGAAACGTATGTACAGGCGACTGAGATAGGGGTGACCGCCGTTGGCGCAAGTTCCATCGGAGATAAGTTCCATCGGAGCATCAAACATATCTGGCGGTTGTAGCAAACAAAGTAGTAAATACGACTTCCTGCAATAAGGAATGAAATAGTACAGATTTTGTTATTTTGCACTCATGATGATGATGTCTTAACGGTTATCAGACATCTTTAGCGTACCATGTACTGTGTTACCGTTACCGGAGTACCGAAAGCTTGCGCGTGGTCAGTGCGCATGCGCAGGTCGTCTTGGGGGCGCCAGGTGGCGTCAGGCATCCGGCAGCTGCACGCACGCCTGCCGCATCTGGACCAATCAGCGCGTGTACACTGGCGGTGGGTGAGCTCCTTGTACTACGCCAATGGTAACACAGTACACGGTATGCTAAAGGTGTCTTTTATCCGCTCATAGAAAAACGTTTCCGAAAAAAATGAGTGCTTGTCATAACAATGGAGAAATCATTGGTTGAATGCTCATCTACTGTTGCCTTTCATATCACCGCTACCTGTGCACTGCACAAGTCTTTGGTACAAAAGAAAAGCAAAAGGATACAATATGCCAGGATCAGCCCTCACAGATATTCGTTTCTCCTATGTCTTATCAAGTTATCATATCGCTTGACAAGTACGGCAACGCGGAGAGTGCAGTCGTCGACTGTAGGCATGAACAAGGACGCCCATACCCTGAGAGCGGCCGAGAGCCACAGGCTGCCGCCGTGGATAAGTATGATGTTCCAGGGGAGCTGTGCGATCACGTCCCGAAAGTGCGAGGCGCTCACACTGGGCACGCCGAACACCAACGCCAGCGCCGCCAACGTCACACAGGTGACTAACTCAGCTCGGCTGCGGTCATGACAAGGATAGTGAACGCGCTGAGAAAAAAACTAGCCTGAATAGAAAGAGAGATAGAGAAAGAAAAGAGTATACGCCGTGCACGAAATGTAGCCCTTTTGGGTACTAACTGCACCGCCACAACCATTAGACCCTAAAAAAATAGCCATTACTTCCAAAGCCACTAACTGCATAAGAAGGGTAAGCCGCGATAACTCTCCCCGCTGTGTTCGTTGCGATGGCTAAGCGTTGCAGTTAGTCCCATTTTGCTTATTTTTTTTCCTTATGCTTAGAGTGTAACTGCGTGTGCGTATATGATTTCGGATTAAAAACCTGCTGAGGGCTGTAAGTGAATTGTGAGATCATGCAACTTTTTTTTTTCAGAGTCTTGATATGTTTTTTTCTTACGCAGCCATAAAGCCGTGATTAAAACTTCTTTAGCGATTTTTCGTAATTTTCAGAAATGAGTGCCCACCATAAACGCAGTTTTCATCCGGGGTATGGTTGTATTTTGTTTCTCTGCCAAAAAATCTTACTTAAATAAGTGCAGCACCTATTTAGAAAACACCATTTCTCTGTTCCGATGCACCTTGAAAAAAAAAAAAACAACTGGAAAACGCTGAAGCAAGAGCTTCGTTAAAGGCGAACGCCTTCGAGTTTCTTCTGCAAGAAATAGGCACCTTCGATGTATTACCAGGTTCATTACGCTTTCTGACAAGCTGCTTTCGGCTAATGTAGATAGGCTCGTGTTGATACGAGAACAAAAAGTAAATCGACAAGAGGTACTCAGGCGTCACTTGCTTAGTGAATAACATGGCAGAGCATGTCACCGCGGTCACGATGCAAACGGAGAGGCACAGGTACTCTTGTAACCTGCAAGAAACGTGTAAATTCAGTGTAGTTCTTTTAGTTCAGGAAGAGTATGCTGTAAAATGATATTTGGTATTTTCTTGATATTTGACCATGACAAGAAAAAAACGCCTTATGTATAAAGCTATCATTGCTTGAAATTAAGGCTTGCTTGAGAAATCTGAGTCACAGATAGGAAACGTTTCGGAATAATGCATGCACTTTAGGCTTTACAGGTAAGGTTCAGAGGTTACGTTAATCATCGGAATGTTTTCAGTCAGGTGAGAATTTCGGTAAATAAATGCTGAAAGTATCAGCACGTGCTGTTTATCTTTCTGGGACCTTTTAAATAAATTAATTCAGATATTATTCAGATATAAGACGAAATAATTATTGCGCAGTGCTAAGTGCTATTACTTACTCAACCTTGCCCATGGTGGACAGCTTTGCTCGCATTACGTCGTGAATGGCGAGAGCGGATGACCGCGGTGGGAGTTCGTCACTGCAAAAAAAAAAAAAAAAGAAAAGAGTGCGGCCAAAATCAATAAGGATACATTAACGCAATATGATTATCGGCAGCATAGACAAGCATTAGGTTTTCACTGCAAGCAGGTGCATTTACACTCCGTTTACAAAATCGTACAGTGGAGGCTTGTAGCTTGCGTCTACTAATAATAAATGTCGAAATCGAAAAAAAGCTGTAATCGCCAATACAGGTGGCTCGCAGTTGGTCGGAGGTTTGGCTATTGCACATTCGAATATCGAACACCGGAATTGGATGATGACTGAAAATGTGTTCTAATTATGCAGTCAGTCGAGGCCAGCCCTGTCGGACCCCCTTTCATAATCGTGATGGAGACGGGACAAAACCGTCAAATTCGAATAAACCGGACTTCCGAAATAAGTGAGTTCGAATTCAAGAGATTCCAATGTCATTCGGAAGCGTACGGGCACCCCGAAGCTACTTCATGAGTTTCGCTCCTAAGTGCGATTTCTATGTTCCAAGACCATGCACAGCTTTTATGAAGCTACAGAATAGCTTCCCTGCATGCAAGTGACACAGGAAGCGACATTTGAGGCCGTCCACGCAAATTATGAAGCTGCAAGTGCCCACTACTGCTATTGCCGAGGGTGACGAAGTAACTGCTCACTTTGAACGGCTTGGACTTTTCAAAAGTGATGACCACGGTCCCTGCTCAAAAAATTGATTGATTGATTGTTCATTCTAATCTGAAAGTACCGGCCTGTCAAGCTAAATAGCACATTGCGCCTCACTCACTCATTGCCTGCAGTACACGTACTGATACGTAGTGTGAATCTTCCACTAGAAGATTTACCGACTGGCTCGCGATTATGCGTAGAGACAGGCAGCGCGGCCACAGCACTGCAGTTATTGCGTTGCCGCAACGGATGCGAATGGCCGCCACCATTCTCCATGTACGAACGACGACACTTGTTTAGGCGAGGCAGTTGTCGCTTAGGAATGACACTGCTTCTTGGTGCGACTGAAATAAACAAAGCGAAGATACTGCGCTGACGATACCGCTTCTTCAAAGTATGCATATGAAATGACACCATAGTAAAGAATTTGTGCATAGCTGTTTCAGCTTCACCACAGCATCAGAGTCCGCACTAGCGGCTTCAGCCCAAGCATACTGAACAGAAAAAGAAGAATGTGAAAGACATTCTTGCACACCCAAGCAGGAGCATCTTTTTTAAACGTCGCAGCCATGAGAAAAACTACAGCCTAGCAGTCTATAAAAAGAACGAGTTGCTATGGCAGCGGTGGGATTCGAACCCACGCCCCCGAAGAGACTGGTGCCTAAAACCAGCGCCTTAGACCGCTCGGCCACGCTACCGACAGAGCCACCATCTTTTCGTCGTCGCCAGCAGTGTTCCGTTCCACTGATTCTGAGCGGTGCTTTGACCGCGCTTAGCCGTGCAAACCGGATACCAGCGTTCTGTGACCCAGAGAGAGAAAAAAACGGCCGGGGTGAGGGGTAGAAGGGGGTAATAGACCAAACGTGTTGTGAGTGCGCCCGCGACTGAATGAACAGGCGCAGTTGCTAACGTGTAGCCGTGACAGTAGAAAAAGGCTCTAGAGCGTTACGGGAACGAATTTTTCGCGGCAAAAAAAAAGTTATTCGTTGCTCTCTCAAAATACGCTGATAATACAATGAAGTCGGCGTTGCGATTTTCTAAACTCAACATAAGTTATTCTGTACTACATGGGCCATACTTAATATTTGGCGAAATTTTCGACGGGAGGAGGAGTGGGCTAAAAGGAGTGATTTATAGGAGGGCACGCTAAAGAACAACGAAAAGCAAGGTGCCCTCAGTGCTGCACAGACTTCCATACGTCCAGGTACGATTAAGCCCGATGGCGTCAATGGGTCTATAAAACCTCCTCTTGTCGGATTTTCCCCGACCAACGTTAAAAACGCGTCGAAAAGGAACAGGCTGCTGCCTATTTGACATTGGCTTATGCATTCTCAGTCCATGGCTTTGTTTTTTTTGCATCCTCATTCATGGCAGGCAGTTCCGTACTTGCAGATAATTTTGTTTTTTGGTAAAGCATGTTTATGCCTCAGTACAAGCAATACGCGGGCGAAGACTCAATTTATTCTACTTCCGAAGGCTGCAGCTTCGGATTTTGAACAAGGTTCCCGTGGAAGAACCGGAACGTCTTTTCATTGCCTTTCTTTTCGTCGGCGTCTTCTATTTCCGTCATACCATCCCGACCAGATGGGATTCCGTCAGGCCCTCAGCATCAACACTGTAGCCTTGTCATACAGAAGGAGACTGAGTGAGCGAAGGAGCGAACAAGCGAGAGTGAAAAAAAAATAATTGCGCGAGCCACTAATAATTTAAGTTTGTCAATGCAGAAGGGATTGGACCAGTAGTAAACAAGCAAGATAATAAGCGTGTGAACAAGCGAACTATTTAGCTAAAGAGAGGAAGCCTCTTTAAAGCGATTTGAAAATTTGGTCTTAACAAACTGAAGCGACACATGGGTTAAGAGGGGCGCCGTTGATTAATTTAGAGCAACTTGGGTTCCTTAACACGCGTTGACATCGCACAGCACGCAGGCGCCTTTTACGTTTTTGCCTTTATCGAAAAGTGCTCACTAGAATTAAATTAAATAAACGCTTGTGATTCCGAAAACGGAGACCATTCTGTCAAGGCGCTGCATCAAGCGGTCGTCACAGTTGCACTTACTATTCGCTGAGGTACGCGAAGAAGAGCGCCGCCCAGCAGAGGACGGTGGTGAACAGGGCCGTGGGCAGGACAATCAGCGCGCTCGCCTTGAACGAATACCTGCGCCGCAGTTACATTCATCGGGCTTCCCAATGCTCCTGATTCGAGAGCAGTTTTTCGCACGCGGACGTAGTAGATCTAGCATACTCTCACTCAGCGTGTATTCATTCGAAGTTCTGGGTTGCACAAATTTCTTTACACAGTCTGTAAACTCTTTGTAGACTGTCTATAAACTTTTTCTATTAAGTCTATAAACTTTCTATATACAAATCTTATAGGCTAGTCGATTGGCAATTTGAATCCTATGACAGTGTGTTGACAATCTATAGATTTATGGTCATACACTTTTAGTAGAATTTTGTCAATAGACGGTCTATAGAATGTGAATAGACAAAAGGAAATATCTATAGAACGGCAATAGAGTCTATAAGAAGCCTATACACGGTCTATAGACCACTATAATGAGGGTTAGGTCGCTTGTTATCAGGGCGAGCTGAAGAGAAAACTGAACGAGGCATTCCTCAACAGTTTCCATCATGGAGCCAAGCTCTGAACAGTGGACATGAGCGTCGGGAATGCCGGGCACGTTTTGGTTTGAATAGACTGCACTCTCGGGCAAAAGACAACGCCAGCGGCAGTTCTGTTCAATGCAGTTATGTTCGAGGCGCGAGTTGTTCAGCAGGTTTCTTTAGCAAAAATAGCGCGCTGCCATGAGGTGATTGGTCTGGACTTTTAAAGCCCGCGGCAGCCATGCCTACTGATCACACGGGATATTTAATGCGAGGCAGTCTACTATCATTTTCATTTAAAACAGGGAAACTGAAATTTCTGCTTCAATGAGTAGTGCATCGAATGTTTTTTTTTTTTTCAGCTGCTAATTTAATAGCGCAAATATTCACATTTTATTGCGAAAGCAATAGTAGTTGCACTTTCAGCCCGTCGCGTAGCGAGGCCGGTGGCTACCATATTAGCATATTGGATGGGATTGGATTGGAATGGATTGGATCGTATAACCGATGCATCGCCACAAGTCTAACCACAAGCATTATCACCAGCTACACTACCAGCTGAACCATGGCGTAGGTACGGATATTGCTTTCGCAATTACCGGGCTTAACCAAGCTAAGCCACAGCCATTTTTTAACTGCAATTTTCGCATCATTTCAAGAGCCACTGCTAATCATATATTGCATTTATTGGCCTCGCTGTTTTCCTGAAAGCCTTTACCATTTATTGCAGCCACAGAAAGAGACAGGCGTTTTGAGCACGAACGTAATACACTATCAATTTGCACCCTCGGAAGTGCTCTGCCCATCCGTATAAAGACCACTGTAACATGATTATTTCAATAGCGGTATTTGCGTTGCGTTACACTACGTGACGTGTGCTTACATTACACGACTGTCGCTCTGAGTGCAGGCAGCGGCGGAATTCCAGCATGTTTTTGAGAACCAGCCTTCAGCGGCTCTGGAATACCGCGTGTGCATGCATACCTGGGAACGCCTGTAGCTATGAGCGCTCTCGTCGATTTGGCGCAGGACGAAGCAAGCGTAGACGTCATGACGACTCCGATGATGAACGTCTTTCGGATGGTGGAGCACATCCTGGAGAGAACGACGACGTAGGGAAAACCACACTTTCCGTCGAAAAAGGACCGTAAATGACTCAGAATGATGCCGCTTAGAAGTGCTGTTTTACGTAATGAGAATGTGTTGCGCCCTCAAATACCTCGGTTATCGCTTTACGACAGTCTATTTTAATTCTTTCATTTTTAAGAAAATGTAGAGTAGCTTGTAGTTCTTTATACGTTTAATTCTAACTAAAGGTTAATTAAAGATGCAGTGTATCTCCCCGTCAAACGTCCACTGGGGCGTATATATATCTGCGTTTACAGGATGCTCATTACAGGCTAATAATTGCAGCAAACCTGCCAGCGACGTTAAGTCCATTTAAAAACTTTAAAGACGTACACACACTTTCGTGCAGTTAAACCTTATTTCAGAAAAAATGAGGTTCCCAGACACACGCAAGGAAATCAATCAACTCTGAAAGCCGTGAAGATTACAACACTATGTCGCCAAATGGCAGCGGTCAGGCTAGCTTATAGTTACAATTTTATATCGATAAAACAAACTGCAATTTTGAATGCACTATAATTTTTAGTGATGAGCAAGCAGAAAAAATATGAAACCATACCTAACAGTCCTGCATAAAAGCGTCTTTGAACGGGAAATAGTTAATGAACGTCATTTTTTATATATTCTAAGATTTCACTATAACAATCAATATGGCCGCAGTTCTCCCATCGGCAGGCTTACATTTTTATTTTAGATTAACGTTTTTGCTATCGTCAAAAGCGCTCCCCGATGTTTTTTTTTTTTTTTATGGCAATCTCAACTGCTCGATGCGAACGATAGAACACTACAAAAGAAAAATTTTGCTACATATCAGAAGAATGAATCCTTATCTTCAATATCGATTTCCATGCCGGTATCTTAATTTTCCAATATTCAAAATTTTTATCAAAGAATGTTGGACATGGCACGAAAATTGTGCGGCTCAGCTTCTTTGTGTTTGTGTGCCCTCTCGGGTACTTAACTGCACAGGATATATGCCTGGCTTCAAGTGTGAGGAGCAATGCCTGTATTTGTTTTTTTGTTTTCTTAGTGACTCATATTCAGATATTGAATACTATTGTCACCAACCCAGTGGCTGTCTCTCCCTCTCTCCCTCATTTACTCTTTATTAAGATCATTTCTTGTGTGCTAAGGCAGAACAAAATATATGCGTGCAACAAAAGAAGACTTACTTTTCAACGCACAGCGCTTCCAAGTCTTCTGAAATGCCTGAGGAGAGAGAACGGACCAGAAATTAGTCTTGTTTTTGTTTTCCTTGTTCATGGAGTTTTTAGCGAGCTCCAAATCCATTTTCCTGGTCACCATTATGCTTGAAATAATGTGGTACAGCTTCACACGCCAAGCGTATGTATGATACGCTTGATGATATCTAATGATTTGATAGCCCAAGTCCTACTACGTCTGTTCACATTCTACGAACACACAGCTCATTCTACTGACAGCTGCTCAGTTAGACTCTTTGCGCAGCATAATCCGCGGCAAGAGTTTCATTCGCAGCTGTTCATGCAGTACTACAAATGGTAATAAGGGGTGCCGAATCGGCAAACTGGCACGTTGAAGAACGAGACCAGAAAAGAAAAGGGGTGTCAATCATTCGAACTTTTCCGCCGCATTTCTCTGGTGTGCAGTGCTCAGAAGAGAGAGAATTATCTGTTTGGGGCAGGAAAGATTTTGTTCTGATCACGGTCCATTTTAATGGGAGAAAAATACGTAGGCGCCAATGAGCTCTGCGCATTTTTCCCTTGTCCACTGCCCAGACGGCAAATTTTCATAATAAAGAGGCGTAAATTTCTCAAAAAAGTTTGGTCCCTCAGGAAAACTATCCATAATTTGAGTCGTATCAACGGAGACCGCTTTAACGAGGCACGACTGTATTCCTATCGATTCCGGCTGCGGTTCGCAACTGACTAGAAATAACCTTTCCTGCGCTGCTATTTATACGAGAGCTATTTATATAAGGACGTGTATCCTATCAAGGCTGTAAACCACGCCTACCCGTTCTTCTTTCTCTTCTTTCAAGCTTCGCTCTAGTAACATGAATAATAATTCTTCCGCCTACGCGCCCATTGTGCAGCATACGCCATACGCTGCCGAGTATACATAGGGCCCTTCGTTTCCGGGCTACGCATTTTCTGTAATATAAGAGGTAAAAAAAATGGGCGATTTTTTTTTCGCTGAAATTCGGGTATAAAAATCGAGGGTATGCAGCAAAAGTCCCAGAATTCTGATTGTTTTGGGGCTTTCCTATTCGCAGCAGAAGACACTTCGCTCCTTTTTGTGCAGGACATAAAATGCTCTATCTTTGCTCACTATTATTAATAAACGATATGGAAATGTACAGTTACCAAATTAGATATTCTTTTTTAACATTTGTTTCAATTATTTAGTCGGGTATTTGCTGCCTCCTGCGCAACACAATCATACAAGACCTCTTTGCCTTTGTTTGTAGACTGCGAAAACATTCATTCAGCATCGCAGTAACTTTTCAAGGTCACAGGATGTCATGGACCAGGACGTCGTCAGCGTGGGTAGCGCTTGATATCATGCTGCCGATAAGGCGTCTGGTGCTTCGGCCTCTGGCGTTAAAATTCACTGTTCGAACTCATCCTCGGATTACGCCGCGTCATGAATAACAATTGTTAAAAGAAATTTCGGAGGGGGGGGGGGGGACGCTTCTCTAATAGTTTGAGTTGACAGTCACGCACATCACATTCCTTAAACTCTCCTCTCTTTACTACAACGAACTGTTTCTGAAAATAGCTAGTGGAACCATTTTGAAATTTCGATAACAGCAAACCAATACTGAAACTGAAACGCGGTCCGCTGTCAGGGACTATGTTTTTAGTGATGCAGGAATGACGTCACAAACATTACTAGAAAAACATTCGTATACTCGTTGAATGGCTGAAGTAGCGACTGAAAATCATCATACCTTTCACAAAACGCCTGATACGACCTAAAAAAGAGTTAAGATCTTCTTTTCCAGGCGAGGAGCGGGTAATAACGTGCGGGGATTGTTTTCTAATGTCGAAAATGCAGTGCTGTCCGTAGAGGTAATCTGAACTGAGGCCACGGAAACGGCAAACTATAAAATCGGTTTGCACCAAAATGAAATGTCTCATGGCTGCCAAACTTGGTGTAAGTAATCAGGAACGAGAACACAACCTACATCGTGAGTTTGATTACAAAATGGTAACCTCGAAAAACCAACGTAGCTGCTCCCCAAGATATCAGCTGATTTTCGTGTGAGGTCTTTAACTTTGCATGCAAACTGGAAAACGCATGTCCCCTAGAAGGCGAATTTTCTGGTTTAGCCTAATTTTCAAGAAATCAGATAAGTGCTTGGTTTATGGGGTTTAACGCCCCAAAAACCAAACGCTAACCGGATTTCTTGAAATTCAGTCTAAACCAGAAAATTCGCAATAATCGAGTAAGGCTGATATTTAAATAAATTGAAGGTCACCCCAGTGTACAGGGCAGGCTTTCAAAAGAATGGGTGCTTCTTGCCATTCTCCAAGTGCGCTTGACCCTCTATTGTGTCAAGCTCTGGCAGTGAGGGCGACAAATTTAGTACCGGAAACTTTGGCGTGCAAGCCACAGAGTGCATTTCTGCATTTATAAAAGTGATAAGGCATATAAAATCGGGCTTACGAGATGAGCTGCGCGTGTGGTCGTCCCGGGAGTAGCTCCAGGGCACTAGCTTCCGCGTGCTGCGAGCGTCTGCCGTGTCCACGAAGTTCGTCTTGGAGGGAAAAATAGACAGTGCCATTTCGCCCTGTTGTTTCTGTTAAAAATATATTTCATTGCATAGTCAACTCTTACGCCGAAGTTACCAAGTTTTTGTACGGGGCCCAGCCCCTCGTCAAGCCTTTAATCGGCTTTTTGGCTGCGCCCCTAGCATCTTTGTGATTTTGAAATAAAGATGACTTGACGACTTGAAAACGTGCCTCGCCTCATCCATGTTACTACACTGAACACAAAGCGGCATACTACGCACATTGTCCAAAGCACATTGTCATCGGAAGTCGGTAGAACTTTGAAGAGTGTTTACTAGGCACGGAAAGCACTAGGCACTGCAGAGCACGGCTCAGCCGACGGACTCTCGAGCAGGGAAGACGAGGAAGTCAGGGAGGTGTCAATTAACCTTCTTCGACCGCATGACGGGGCCAGGGGAGTGACTAACCGAGTGGCAGTATGAATATGTAGATGAGCACGCGAACTGCACATGCACAACCACGAACGGAAATTGGACACCCCTGTACACAGAAAAAAAAAGACCGCTGATCATTTGGTAAATATTAGTTTACGTGTGAAAACGATATTACATTCACTCAGCTTTGTACCCTGTGTTAGCTTCCCAAATAATAGCAAAATCACCAGGCTAGGTAGACAGTACCAGGTTAGGAAACTAATGGACACGTTGGCAGTACACAGAAGCATAAATTACTGATATATGATGCGGCAGCGGTGGGATTCGAACCCGCGACCGCGATGACACTGGCACCGAAAACAAATGCAGACCGCTCGGTGACGCTTTCGGCGACAGTGACCACGTTTCCAACGACAGCAGCCACGCACAGCGTCGATCCGTCGTTTTAATTGCCAACGAAAGGCTGTTCCCGTGGCCCTTAGCACAAGTCAACATTACGTGCCAAATAACCCGCACGTTAGCACGGTACAAGGAAGTAAAGTGGATTGCACTGCGGCTAAGTCAATAGCCCCTACATGAGTATTCAGTGAGGGAGTAGATATACATACGCTCCGTAGGATGCACCTCTGAATCTGCTGCACTAGCATAAAAAGTTGAAATTTTGCTACTTTATTCTTGTCTGTACAGACGGTTTCGTTCATAAGACCAAGTTAATGAAAGTCCTTGGGAAAAACTTCACGTGAAATTGTACTTTATGTTAGGAGCAGTGTTGCGTGTACGTGACGAAAAGCGGCACACGAAAACATCGGCGTGCATCAGCTCAAGACAATTCATCATGTGGCTCATGCCGTTTTATAGGCGTTTGGTACCTGCTGAAGGATGGAAGGTCGTCTCGACCTGCACCAGTGAGGTGCACTGAACTCGGCGTTGATGCTCCCTGACTCGTGGTACTCGACATCGGAATCTCCGGGAAACACGTTACTGGGACGCCCGCCCCTGAAGCCCTCGCGTCGAGGTCGGATTGAACTCAGCCTCGACGAACTCCTGGACGCAGAAAACCAAAGTGTCGCTGCAGGGCGAGGCACGCAAATACGAAAGGTTTGGTTTGGTTTATGGGGTTTAACGTCCCAAAGCGACTAAGGCTATGAGAGACGCCGTAGTGGAGGGCTCCGGAAATTTCGTCCACCTGGGGTTCTTTAACATGCACTGACATCGCACAGTACACGGGCCTCTAGAATTTCTCCTCCAAAGAAATTCAACCGCCGGCTTAACGAAAACACATATTACCGTCCGCGTTAATAGAAGTTGAGGTTCACTAAAAAAACCTGTAGCAGTTTAAAAAAACAGCAGGACCCTACCCACAGTTTCCTTTGCCCTTTTAAGTAGGATTGCTGAGAAAACTGCTGCAAAAACATTCCCTATTACTTTTGTAATCACCTCGCGTTAGAATATGTCTAATTTACCTAGACAGAAGTAATTCGTTTTATGTGCGGTTACCGTTATTGCACGTCCCAGTTGCTGCTCCTGAGGAGCAGCGCAAGCATTGTTGTTGAGCGTCTGCAATGTCGCTTTCAGTATTCCCTTTGTGTGGTTCCAACTGCAAGTACTAACGCATCACATGAATTACGTAGTTGTTTCACTGCAACTGATTAGAACTATAGTCATGAGTGAAAACTGTTCTGTAGTACATCATTCGAAAATAATTTTGAATTTTGCGTGATATTCGCGTCACATGCGCAAACACACATAGGCGTAAGCTTTACACAGCTTACGCGGTAGAATTTGTGAAACGCACACAATGCGTTGCTGTCGCACTGTACCTCAAGTTACTTATGGCTGCGCCTGGTCCATAGTCCGAAAACTCAACTAATAGCTGATATATTTATGGCTTTTTCCTTCAATGAAAGGAGCGAAGTGGCTGTTGGACGCCATGTAATGTTAAGGTCTTTATTTACACTCAGAAATACCCGGAGAACCTAGACAATACTTCAAAGAGGCCCATTTGCATTGACCGGCCCGATTATAAACTCGAACAAAGCAAATGGTACAAAACAAAAAAACTTCTACAACTTTGAAACAACAATAAGGTGAAGGATAAAGTTCTTCCGCACAATTCGTGCAAGGAAATTTGTTCTTTCAATGAAAAACGGCGAAGAATAACTATAGCCGCATACAACTAAAGAATGAAGTTGCTTTTCCTCGTCAGAGGACCCCCTTCCAGCGCATGGTGTGGGCCAATTCTCATGAACCTGCAAGAGCGACAGTGCAGGGAGTGGCGATAGTCACATCCCTCTATTGTCCGCCGTTCCCTGCTGACGCTAATAGGTCCATGAGAATCGGCCGACGCCATTGGCTGTAAGGGGGTCCTCTGACGGGGAAAAGCCGTTTCGTTCTTGAGTTGTGCCAGAGTATAATAGATCATATTTTCCAATGGTTCCAGCACCTTAAAGACCTACACTTAGTGCTGTTCTACTCGCGCAGTTATTTTCTTTTCTTTCCTTCATGCAAATAGCTGGAAGGGCTCTCTGTACCTCTTCGCGGAGTAGTGGCTGCGGTCCCAAGATTCACGCGCGAGTCTCCTTCGATCACTCGTGCTGCCGCGTTCACTGAGCCGAGCATGCGGGTCCGAGCGGCGCTCGGTGGCGATGTCACGCTGTACGACCGGGGGACACGAAGTCCTACGTCCCTTGCGGCGCGGCGAGGCCCTCCGGGGAGCCAGGGGAAGGCTGCTTCTCTGCGGCTGCTCAAAAGGAGTGCACGTCGACATAGCAGGCGAGGACTTTGAGTGTGCCATCGGCGTTGATGACGTGGCGACTAACGGCGGCTCGTCGATGCTCTGAAGAGGCGACTCGTTGGGTGACTGCGAGCCCGGCGTGTTGAGGCCCGTTGATACCCAAGCGACGCCTAACGTCACCCTGCCGCATATGTCTGACATTAGGGACGCCATCTTGCGTAGTGAGGCACGATCGCTTCGGCCGTGCGAGGACGCTGCTGTCTTGGAGCTGCAGCAGAATAAAGAGAAGAGCTGTCAATGTAGTGATTCTTTTTCCCGTTGTTGATTTCGGTTCTTTGTAAAGCCGAGTGTCTTCGAAGTGGCAGCATAACACGAAAGAACTAAGGTTTTCACGTGGGGAACACACTTAAGAGCAGAAAAGTGTTGATTTATGTTACCTGATTAGCACCTTGGCCACGATCAAAGTTATCCAGACGACAACGTCGCTAACTTCACATTTCCTCTTGTTAGCGGGGCCACATTTAATATTCAGGCTGAAAGCTACAGTCGAGGAAAATTCTGACCACGATTTGGCGGTCGAAGTCCTCTCAGAAATTACCTTGCAAAAACTGAAGGGTGGTTGATGCATATGCAAGTAAAATTTACTTTTGCGTTTTAACATGAAAGCAGCAAACCTTCCTGTTTCCTTACGCAACGCTGCAGCTAAGTCTTAACACCTAAGAATGGTAAGAGTACAGTAGAGTACTCTGTGCTCTACTGTGTGTTATTTGAAGACAAAAAGCAATTTGGACTTAACGCTGTTTCAAGGGGGCTTGGAAATGCGTCCTAACCGGACCTCAATAAAAAAAGTCAGGGAAATAAGACAACGTTATTATCCCGTACTGGAAGGAGCTAAAATATTGATAGCATTCTTGATGGAGTTTTTCGAATTAGTTTCCCTAGACGTCTTCTCGTTTATATAGGGTTTAAAATTTTAGCTAATGAAAATATGTTGCACGCAGCAACAATGCAACGTTATTCGCTAAACTGCTCACAAAAAAAAATGAAAGTGTCGCGAAGGAAGGCTCGGGGATGCAGCCAAGCAGCAAATGAAGGTCGTCGCTAGCACGTGTAATATAAGTTGAAGAGGGTCATGTGTTTCATGGTTCGTAAATGAACTCACATATGATCGAAATACTTGCATACAGTGTCCCAGCGATCGAAAAAGAAAATCTGTTGAAAACTTGAAACGTTATCTCTTTTACACTTCTCGGGTTTCTTTTTTGCGAAAAGAGCTAGTTATCTCAGTTATCGCGGTATACCTCGACCTATCCGTCGCAGGTGCAGACTGAATCTTCCTTTGCAGGATGGTGTCCATCTCTTGCACCAAGATTTCGTAGTGGACAGGTGAGAGGGAGGGCCGACGGATTGGCGTCTGCAGCAGAAACACACAACGTACGAATAAGGTTGCTTTCTCCATTGTGTTGGAGGCTAGATTTGTTTACGGATGTTCTGAAAAGGTGCCATACAAACACAGCTTCTTCACTGGGAACTAACAGGCAAATATTAGGCTCATTGCACACATGTCCCGCTTCTGCATAAGTCGTTGGAGGCCTACATTCTTCGCGACTTAACCGTTAGGCCTAAGGGATGGGCTTAAGTGTACCCTGACATGCGTCTTTACCGTAGGGGCTTTTAAAAATCCTCCCACCTCAACCGGTGGCTAGTTTGCGGTGAAAATGCGCTCGGAACATGACTATTGCGACAGCTTTTGTCGTGGTTTTGTCGTGCTAGGCTTAACAAAGACACTTACCTGGTTCGGCAGCGTACGGTGCAAGCCAAGAATCGTCTGCACAGAAATCGACGGATCGAAAGCCGCAAAAGCAGGGTTTGTGGTCGTTTGCAATCATCAGCAGTTTCGACCTCGCATTATGCGTGGCGGAACCGAGCAAATGCTGTAGTCAAGCTTACCACGAGAACAGAGTTACCTCAATATGCAAGCTCTGTGTTCAGTTTCACCGCAAACGAGCCACCGGTTGAGGCGCGAGAATCTTTAAAAGCCGCTAAGATAAAGATCACGGACCTCTGTCAGTGGTCACTGACACATACCCGTTGCTTTCAAGCGTCTATGTCAAGCGACCTGGCCACTGGGTGGTTAGGGACCGGATCTTACCATCTGCTGAAACTGTATGCAATATGCAGCCAATGGTGAGGTGCATCGCAGGGCTCTGTCAACAGCAGGCGACCGGACTTGACCACTGGCTGCGATTGGCTACGGTGTGCATCCAATGGTGAGGTCCGATCGCTAAACCCACCAATGGCCGGGTCGCTTTCCCCAGACGCTTGAAAGCCATAGGTATATGTGAGTGAACACTGAATGACACTACCGAACGTCAAGGTGTTACATGTTGTACTAATACTACTGCTACATAGTGTAGTGTTGATATTCGTTATTTAAAGCCCATTTCTAACACAACTGCCGGCAGGCAACGTTATAAATTAAAGGAAAAGACAGTGTTCTGGATTAAAACGAATTAGCTCGGCACGTTTTGTTGCGAGAACCTTCCATAGATGGCGCCAGCTGCCTCGACGACCAAGTGAATCTGCCGGGAAGAAAGCAACGCGCCAGACGGCCAAGCGCACCGCCGTAAGGCCTAGCTATTTGGCTGAATGACAGTTACGAATGCTCCGCCCCTGTAGCCGTCTATTTTTTGTCAAGAAAAGTTGTCACCGAATGTAGTGCTCCCTAAGACTACGCCTTGACTACGAACTTTTGTCTGTGGAACATATGCTGCTGCTCCAGGTAGCACCAAGACTAATACTTCGTGAGAAACAAGGCACGTGCCCTGGACTGGCTCGGTGGTCGGAACTGCTTCGAGACGAACTTGGAGCGCAGGTGCAGCACGGCCTTCTCGAGGACGGAGCTGAGCACGAGGGCGACGAGGAAGTCCGGCAAGACCAGGGCGCCCAAGAAGGAGGCGGTCATGAAGGCGAACACCAGGGGACGCAGACGCGCCCCTGACGTGCCCAGGAGCCATAGGGCCGTGCGCAGCGAAAGGCTCGTCGAGTCGGCGGCCACCAACAGCGAGAGGGACGCAATCAACAGCACCGAGTCCACCTGGACGTGACGAAACGTCGAATGAAGAGCATGACCGAAGTATGAAGTCGGTTCCAGTTGATAACATTACGGACAGACGACGAGTGCTAGAGCAGGCTAGGTCGTGAAAGCATAACAACAGAGCTTCGCGTGTCAATGCAAGCCCTTTCTCTTTCTCCAGGTTTGTGCCCTATTGCGATTCGTACTCACTCCGAAGCCGTGCACTGTCTCGTCCCCGTGTGCCTCGACGCCCGTCAGCGAAAGCAGGAGCAGCGACAGCAGGCACACCGACACAGGAAGCGGAAGCAGCCGCAGCAGCCACATACAGAGCACCACCAGCATGCAGTAGGCGCTGCCGGACTTCTGCAAGACGTAAGGCTCCCGTTTAGGTTGCGTCCGCCACGTCAGCGGTCGATGTGCCTTGCGTGCTTAAATGGCACCTGCCACTGTTCGACAGTTAACTGTACGGCCGAAAACTTGGATATCGAATCGGACGTCGTTTTAATCGAGCACTTAGCAAACATGGAATATACGTATATAACCAAAAAAGTACGCATTTTACTTTAGAATCCGCGCACGTATAAAGTACTATTTTGATCGTTTATAAGATTATGGCCTCAGATGTATCAATCATCTCTTAGATCAGATTACTTATTTCGTGACCAGCTGCCGCTGCCTCTTTGGCTGTTATGATTGATGCCGGCATAGCGTGCACGTCCAACTAAATACATATATGATAAAAATAATATAAGTCACGTGACTCAGGTTTTGCATGGTTAGTCCAGGTTAATGGGGATTAGCAGGTTTCGCCAATTACAGTACAATACTACCGTGGTCTAATATTATTCAAAATCACAATAAAGTTGTAGCAAACACCACTGTACCTGCAGCAGCGTTTACAGGCGCTCGTTAAGTGCAGCCCACATTAGCACGAATTCGAGAAAGCGCCCAGCCAGTATCTCTAAGCCTAACGGACTATGGCACTTCAGTGACAACCGCTTGGTCATTTTATTTTTCTTACGTCATTGATGATGTCCACGCGCTATTTTTGAATGTTTAAACTCATGTGCCACGTCGTTGCAGCCAAGGAAATTCAAGGGCTTGTCCCAAATTCCAGTCAAAGCTGCGCACTCGTCGCATCAGGTGCTTTTCCTCCTTTCCTCGCATTTCTAGCTTACCGGATTCTACAACTCTAGGATCACAGCAGCCGAGAATATGCAGTACTCTAGGTCTTAGGTTAATCACACTACACTATTGCATGTCTTAAACGATTTTTAGAGCAAAAGTTGTGCCAGAAACTTCGCCGGAGTACAGGGTGTTGAGGTCAATATATCATAGCTAAATACCCCATGCCGATAAACAATGTTGCCTACGCGCTAAAAAAATGAGTTCCCCTCAGACAGGGTAAGCCAGGTGCTTAATTTGCTCTAGCAAGCAGCTGTTTACTCCTTCGTAGCCGGAAATTTCGATCATCTGGGGTTCTTTAGCGTGCACTGACATCGCACAGCACACGGGCCTCTCATAGCCTGAGTCGCTTTGGGACGTTAAACCCTATAAACCAACCAACAAACTTTGTAGCCAGCTGTCACTCAGGATAACTTAACGGAAGAGTAAAATTCTGTGTTCACTCCTACTTCGGAACGGAGGAGAACAGCCTGCGCACTGCCATTGCGCATAAATGAAGTTGGAGACGGTTTTACTTCCCCCATTGTATTAATGCACCGGAGTTATCTTCGGATATGGGGTTTGGGTGGGCCTGAGAGAGGGTTTAGATATACTAAGATGCCAAGACCACTTTCCCCGAAAAGCTATCAGCAAAACAGTGTGGAAGACATGAGTTAGTGCAGGGAATAAGCCAGCAGTTGGCTGGAACTCGGACCATCTCACCGTGTTGCCGAGCAGCAGGATCGGGCTCAAGCAGACCGGAGGCGCCGCGCACCTCAGGACGTACACCGCCACCATCCATATCCTCTCGCCGCGCCGGTTCCGCTCCGTGATGCGCACAGGCATCCACTGGCCGCTGTGTCTTTGTCCACCTCTCCGCAACGGGTCAGCGTGGCTCAAGGCCTGATACTATTTCCAGTGTAGAAACGTTCCAGCACAGTGGAGCCCAGAGCGTAACGCGTGCGTGCTTCTTCTTTTTCTTCTTCGTCATCGTCTTCTTCTGCGTCCTCTTCTAGGCCTACCTTCTCCTCACATTTCATAGGTATGGTGCATATGGAAGCTTCTTTGTGGTAAAGAGTGACGTAGTGTGTCAGGTACAAAAACTTCCGTATCCAGTGGCTCACCATTAAAAGTGTTATCCAGAGCTCACTGTGGACGGTACAGGGTGAAAAAGGAGGAATGCATATACAGACGAGCGTTGTCTCGTTTCGAGCTAGACCCTCCACAATTAACAATTACCAACTAGCCCGGCTTTCTATCCTTATCTGAAGTTTTTTGATATAACCAATTGCGGAGCTGCCTATAAAACTTATGTATTGAAGTTCTTTCGGATGCCGTAAAAATACAAATTTCTCACGGATGCCGTAAACTAAAGCTGGAACAATCGGGTGTTTAACAAGGTTTAAAAACATTACGACCGAAGGCTTTACTCGATCGAGTCATATTGGCACGTTATCTCAGAAAGCCGACATTACATACACTTCCATCAGAACGTGTACGGCGCTACCGGATCGATCCCGCGAAATCGTGCTCAGCTGGAGATTATCGCAGCGACTGGGCACCCGCCACAGATGAGTATGCTCTGCACACATTTAGTCACGCCATCAAGACACCTGTGCCACGAGACAGAGATGAGAGTAAACAACGAAACGTCCTCAAAAGGTCAAATTCGTAGAAAACACAATGATTTGCCTTTCGGCCTCACCATGAGTCATGGTTAGGAGAGTGGTAAGGTGACTGCATACGGTAAGCGATGATCCCCGGTTCGGAGCCTTGAACAGATGCGAGTTTTCCTTGAACTGCGGACAAATACTTTTCCAACGTTTCTTTGTAGCCGAATGGCCAAGATCATATAGATGTTTTCTTTTGTGTTTCGTTTCTTCACCCTAAAGGCCAATGTGGGCATTCCACAGGGGCAAATGACATCACTCAAGAAAAACAATGAAGACAATGCAGTAGTAATATAAAAGCACTTAAATGATCCTGCTGGAATACATCTTAACAAAAGGCTTAAGTAGATAGCAATGACGGCATCATGAATACACTACAACAGCACTGAAACATGCAAGAAAACACATCATAATCAAGGGTTAAGGCAATAAACTAAGGAAATACAAGGAAAGCGAAACAAACCGAACAAAAGTGTTAATTACGCCTTTTTTTTAAAAGCAACTGCAGGCAGTGAATTACTCATCACTAATAATTAGACTTAAATATGAGCGTTGTTTCATTTACAACAAGGAGCACTCACCTAACATCATCGATTTCCCGGCGCGTGGGCACCGAAAAGCCTGTTTTCTCGTAAATTGTATTCTAAGCTTTCTTCGGTATATCTAGAAGCCACATAAATGAAACGTCATATTGATTAAGGTTGACGGGTTTTCTGTGCGCCTTGGGCCCATGCTTCGTCTTCAGCTTCAGCTACAAAACACGTTTTGGTGAAGTATACTGAAGGAGCTTCGTTCTCGTCGTTATATTTCCAAGACCATTTATTTCCAAGACCATTGTTCCAAGACCAAGACGAGGACAAACGCAGCAGTCTGCGCATTGTGCTGGCTTTTCTTTTTAAAACCTTCTTTTCTGTCACCACGATGCACACTTTAGCACTGGGGGAGAACACAAATGTCTCAACCTTAATGGTGCGCTTAAAGTACAGTCCATTCATCACGAGGAGAAAGACACTCGTCCGCTGGATTTATTGGAGTTCCGCCTCTACTCATATTGCAGCGTACGTAGAAGCAAAAGAATTGCCTTTGTTGCAAACAGTGTATAGCCCCAAGAGCACTAATGGTAGAACCTGAAGTTTCTTAAAGAACAGTCTGCCGAAATGTTGTCCTCCGTTCTCAGGGAAGTGAAGCACGCGAGTCGCTCTGTTATTACGAAAAAAAGAAAACATTGTTCGATGAGTTCAGAAGCGATGACATTGGCCAAGATAAAGGTAAATGACTATGAGATATAATTGAATCAATAAGCTCTCGTTCTGAAAGAAGGGCAGCAGTCTTCCTTCACTGGGTCAGCTGAGGGGAGCGCAGTGCAAGCCGCTCGTGTTCCAAGTATGAATCGGCTACACCTGTTCGTACGCATCGTGTGCCTATCGTCTTTCCTCTACCAGTTCTACACCGTGTTGGCTGTTTACCTCGAGTATAACTTCAGCGTCACAATGGATGAAAGACAGAGGGGCAACCACATTGTTTTTCCCGCAGTCACCGTGTGCGTCGATGGCTGGTGAGTGCGACATGATGGGATCTCCTCGACCCATGACGTTTTCGTCGATTCTACGAAGCGCATAGCTATATTGACGTGATTCCTTGAAGCTTATTCGCTCTGCTCATACCAAAATTTCTTTAGGCAGTTTACAGAGATTCCAAAGTCTTTTGTTAATAAAATCTATAGATAGTGTATAGACGATCCGTAGATTTATGGTCATATACATTTAGAAAACTTTTGTCTAAAGACACTCCATAGACTATGAACATACAAACGGAAGTATCAATAGGAAGGCAATACAGTCTATAAGAAGTATATGGGCGGTCAATGGAAACGCTATAGACCATTTTTATAAGGGTGGAGACTTGTTCACCTGACGGTCTGGTCACGCATATGTCATCACATGTTTGAAGCCGTTCTGACGAACTTCTCTCACGCTTTCTCTGCCTCTGTCGATATGGTCGAGAATGTCATGCATTTCTTATTTCATTTTTCTTTCATATATCCGGGCTCGTTTTAGACACATAACTTTAATATAGGGGACTGCGGTAGCACGCTTTTCTTCATGCAAAGCAAGGCGTTCCTCGCTGGCCTCGTATAATGGCTGGCCGTTCTGACAAAGTGCAAAAAATACAACAAAAAAATGCGAAAGCTATGTAACAAATGGTTCTACCCTGTTTGCATCAAAAGCCTTTTTTTCACCTTTGTAAATGCTGTAAAAAAGAAATGCCAATATTCCGTAATGATGCGACGGCTGGCAAAATTATTGTAAAGATTGATCACAGTGCATTTTCCTTTGTCTGCGTGCCTGTGACGGCCTTGTAGCAGAAAGTGAAAATTTCTCTATTTTCTCCCGCTCCTTCTCCTGCAGGCTGAGCATTGAGAAGCTCTGCAACTACAGACACAACAAGTGTCAAAAGCACGACATGGTACGTGAGCCTACAACCTTAAAGCGAGCGCAAGAATAAGACGCGAGAATGATAGGCGCTATTTGGCGCTATATAGGCGCTCTCCATGCCAACTGCAACTATTCGCAATCAATGCGTATGAAATCGTTCCATTAGACTATCAGTTCGTCTTGCGCATTTTTTATTGCGAAAGCAATACTACTCGCCCTTTCGAGCCTTCGCGTGGCCTGGCCGCTGTTACGTTCGACCTCTAGCGGAGTGAATATGGGCGACCAACTCGCTCCTTCAGATAGCCCGGCTGCAGTTACGCCGCGCCGCGCACCTGTGGCGCTACTGCCGCTGTGACGTCATACCAGCTGTACATTATGGGCGACCAACTCGCTCCTTCAGAGAGCCAAGCTGCCGTTACGGTGTGTGTTTGCCGCGCTGCCGCTGTGACGTCATACCAGCTGTAGATTATGTTTTCTTTCTCTCAGTCGCAACAACATCAAAAACAAAATATAAAAAAATTACCGAAGACGCTTTGAGTCGTCGCGCAGCGGCGGCCTGTAGCCACGCGTGACCGGTAGACGCGGCGCACTGCGTTCCTTCAGTTGGAGGCGCTGTGCTTTTGCTTTCGCAACCTACCAGGCTTAACCAAAGCTAAGCCCCCCGCCAATTTTTTTTATTGGGGTTTAACGTCCCGAAGTGACTCAGGCTATGAGGGACGCTGTAGTATAGGACTCCGGAAAATTCGACCACCACCTGGGGTTTTTTAACATGCACTGACATCGCACTGTGCACGGGGCTCTAGAATTTCGCCTCCATCGAAATTCGACCGCTGCGGCAGGTCTTAAGCATTCGATTTAAGCATCTCTGGTAAGCTTCCTGACGCCACATGTTGCTTCCACATTTGTGCTAACAAATTGTTAGACATAGTATATCAATGCACAGTACCGTGTTTGTAGAACGGTATATTACAACGCAATGAAGTACAGAATAGCATAATATAGTGCATTGTAGTATTGTTGCGATGCAGAGATTTATTCACTCCAAGCCAACAGTTTGGACAAACATTTAGAGATAGAGAGTGGCTTGAAGAATTAGGGCAATTTATTGGTATCTTCACTGAAACTATGGAGAGGAAGTCTGTAAGCTTTGAAGAAGCGTAGCTTGTTGGGCCAGTTGGTGCATGGTATGTAGAAAACCAGCGAAAAGGACGCATTCACAAGAAGGAGAAGTACACAGTTGTCCTGTGTAGAAAACCAGCGAAAAGGACGCATTCACAAGAAGGAGAAGTACACAGTTGTCCTGTGTACTTCTCCTCCTTGTGAATGCGTACTTTTCGCTGGTTTTCTACATAACATGTCTGTAAGCTTGGGCGGGACACATGTTAAGGAGAAGGAATAACCGGTGGTCTATTAAGTGAAAGGATTGGTTTATTGGTTTATAGGGGTTTTACGTCCCAAAGCGACTCAGGCTATGAGGGACGCCGTAGTGGAGGGCTCCAGAAATTTCGACCCCCTGGGGTTCTTTAACGTGCACTGACGGCGCGCCGCCGCGGCCGGGATCGAACCCGCGTCTTTCGGGTCAGCAGCCGAGCGCCGTAACCACTGAGCCACCGCTGCGGAGATTAAGTGAAAAGAGTGAATAAGATAAACCTGGCGGGGATAATTAGGGAAAATGAGACTGGCAAATCTGCCGGGATTAGAATGGTGGCAGGTGGCACAGTAGATGGTTATTTAGAGTTTGGTCTTGTAGCGCGCTTTAAATTGCATAGCTGAGGATAACGATGATGGTGATCTCTTCGTTGGATGCTGTTTAATGGTTAGGCCACACCCTATAAGCGCTGCCTAAACCTGGTTGCCTAAACCTGGTGCAGATCTACGCCCCTGGTGTCTACATAGCCCAGGTGATGCCTGAGCTACGTGTAGCGACGGCCTTTCAAACCGACGAGCTCTTCACTTGCTTCATGACAGCTGGAAGCCCGGAGTGTGCCGTCTTCAACTGCACTGGCACGTGAGTCCAGACTGTTCTCCATATCGGACTTTATACCTAACTAACTAACTAACTAACTAACTAACTAACTAACTAACTAACTAACTAACTAACTAACTAACTAACTAACTAACTAACTAACTAACTAACTAACTAACTAACTAACTAACTAACTAACTAACTAACCAACTAACTAACTAACTAACTAACTAACTAACTGACCAACCAACTAACCAACTAACTAACTAACTTTTTTGTAGAGAGAGGGTGTGGTAGATGGTCCTTGGCGATCACAAAATGAACAAGGGAGGGGAAAACCTCAGGTTGCTTGAGCCAACGTTTCGACAAGGGGACTTGTCTTCGTCTTTCCTTCTTTCTTTCCTTCTTGTCTTTCCTTCTTTGTAACTAATTTTCTAACTAACTTCTTTCTCACTATCATTAAACTGCATCAGAGAACCTGAGCGTAACGTGAAGTTTGGCATCATGGAGAACCGCACCTAGCTTACATTAAGCTTGCAGTAAGCTTCCACGGAGGGGGTGGTGATAAGCGGATTAGCGCAGACCTGCGCCATGCTCCTGTTTTTCCAACATAGCTGCCACTGTGACGTCATGCAATCCATGCAGTTAGACGACTCCGGACCTTATACTGGGGCTAACAAAGCTATTTTTTGTTCTAAAAAGCCCTGAGGTTGAGGTTTCCTCACACTGTCCGAAGCATCAGAAATCAGGGGTCCTACAACGTACGTATCCGGAAGTTAGCTGATTCATAGATTTGGCTTATCAGTTTTTATAAAGGCTGTACACATGAGTTTTACGCAGGCTTCAATTTTTGTCTCCTGCATGTCAACTATCACCAAGCAACGCTGCTTTTGAAATTTATTTTTACTGTTGATACCCCTCGAGAACAAAGCAGCACACATGTGCGCCTCAAATCTGGCTCTCACACGAATGGCGTCAACCTATTGTCATGACGTCACTTTCAACCACAATGCACCTGCTAGTTACCCACGGTACCACCACGCACACTCCTCACGCAATGTCCGGTGGAACCGGGAGTGTTTGCAGCTTCATCCCTTTTACGGAAATATAATACTGTATTTACAAAAGAAAACAAAAAGACGTCACGTCACGTGGTGGCGTGACGTCACGTCATGTGGTTTGGTGGCTGCCCGGCCGCGCCCAAGGGCTGAACTGAGTGATTGTAATATGCTACGCGTAATATAATGCTGCACTGTCCGGGCGAGACAGCATAGGTGATGGTGACGACGTCCAAAAACCGCGTCAAACAGCGGCATAGAGCGGTTCAGCGGGTACGAATTTGAAAAGGTCGACCACGCTAGAACACATCATACTTCTTTCATAAATGTTTAATTGTAATCAGATTTTGACCGAATTTTTTCCTGTTTCGTTGCTTAGGTTGCATACACCTCACTTCCGAGCGCGAGTGCATGCATTTCCAATAGAGGTATTTCTAGCAAATTGAAGTTTAAGTAAGCGCGAATTCAGAAGCCGTCGTTTCAAATAAGCTTCGGATACTTAGTACTGACGTGGAACTGAATTTTCCGGTCTCGATTGGACCAGGTGCAGAGACGTCGACTGTGTTACGAAGGCAGCTAGCGCCGTGTGCTCGTTTTACGACCGGTTACGAAATTTCGTTTAAATGTTTTGCATAGGAGTAACGCCGAGGACTGGTTTGAGCAATCACCTCAAAAAATAATCTCAATAGTAAGGCTAACTCTTCCTTTTCGCCGAAGATCGCTCATTTATTGAACGTGAGCGATTGCGTAGGCGCGCTTTTTGTGACCGTTTCAGGAAATTGTTCGTACGTTTTCAGTATTACGTACTACAAACTCTTTTTACGGACAGCCACTCTATAAGGAGTGGAACTAGAATTCAGGCAACCAAAATGACTTCATTAAAGGAATGCAGCATTCATACAAATAAATTAGCTGTAATGCAACACTCTCCACAGGTACAGACTTTGCCAAAAGTAACCAGGCTGGATGGTTTGCTTCTCATTCGTATAGTAGAGCCCTCACGGCTTCCTTGCTCCTTACCATACAGATATATAGAGCTTAAGGGCTGGCATAACAGCCTGAATATACGACTCAAAAGCATACCATGCAGCCTGGTTACTTTTGTCAAAGGCTGCATATTTACCTGCGGACACCCCTCTACTCTGACATGCAATTTTACTTTCGCACAGATAAAAAAAAACAAAAAAACTTGCCGGCAAAGTGCTCATCGCGATTCACGTGGTAGCAACAAGGCTTTCATTATACCTCCCTATGTCTGTTTCGTCTGTTTCGTGTTTCGTGCATCTTGCTCCTCAGATATCTAAAAGACACAGACTTTAGCGGCGGCCAAGACGCAAACAGGGAGCTTATTTGGTTATTCCCTTTATTGGCGCAGACTGACCCAAAATCATATTCACGTGCCATGTAGAAGGCGGACTCCACAACTCTCTCTTCTCTTTCATCTCTTTTAATTATTTCCATCCGTAGGGCAGCCAATCGGGCATTATGCCCACTTAACCTGCCTGCCTTTCCTTCTTCTGTCTGTCTGTTTCTCTCTCCTTGCTCGAGTAACCCAGGATAAAGAGCGCCTACTACCGGATCCCGTCGCAGCAGTGCTACACGATCGATGTGAACGCCATCCCCCGAGAGGAGCACCCCTTCAAGAACTGCCCCAAACAGTGGGACTGGGGTGAGTGGACTGCCATAGCAGCTGGCGCCCTTTCACCACGCCAACAGGTACAATTTAAATGTTTTACAACAATATGTTACAACAATGTGTTACAACAGGTACATTAATTATATTGAGAATAAGGCAGCATCACGTTTGGGTTTTCTACGGCGAAATTTTAGCCATTTACCAAGTAACTTAAAAACACAGCTGTATTTCAGTCATGTACGCTCCATACTTGAATATGGATGTGTTTGCTGGGACCCACACACATCTGAGTGTGTAGGAAAATTAGAGAAAATTCAGAATAGGGCTGTTAGATTTGTTCTTGGTAATTATAATCGGCAAGTTAGTATGACGGAAAGCAAACGAAAACTTAGCTGGCAAGAGTTGAAGGACCGTAGAAGGTACATCAGATTGAAATTTTTCCATGAGATTTATTATTCAAAAACTGGCATAAACCGCGAACAATATATCCAAGCACTTCATTATATATCAAAGCGACTGGACCACTGCTTGAAGGTCAGGGAATTTTCTTGCAAGGGTGACGTCTTGCGTTATTCTTTTTTTGTTAGAACTGTTCGGGACTGGAACAGTTTGCCATCGAGCATTGTATGCATCACATCTAATGAAGCATTTTTCCATGCACTGCAATAATTGTTTTATACCTATAATGAAGTCTGTACCCCCCTGCAGTAATGCCCTGCGGGGCGATCCAGGTAACTAATAAATAAATAAATAAATAAATAAATAAATAAATAAATAAATAAATAAATAAATAAATAAATAAATAAATAAATAGATAAATAAATAAATAAATAAATAAATAAATAAATAAATAAATAAATAAATAAATAAATAAAATTAAGGCGGAGATCTGGGAAAGTTGGTACATACTTAGAAGCGGCTTTATTACATTTAATTTCTAGTTCGTTGGGCCCTTTTCTGCAATCTGTTCTTCAAAATCCTGCTTAGTGTGCAAACCTGGTGAGAGCCAGTTTTAAAGCCCAGCTGCTGTCATTCAGCATCAGACAGGCCTATTGTCAACACAGCGCTCGTGGTGTCAGTTTTTTCTTGTCGCTTGTGCGTTGCGCTGTGTAAAGCCGCTTCTGGGTGTATTTTATTGACGAGCAGAATATTTTAAAAATAGGCAAATATTTACTTATATGGTTGCTTCCAGGAGGGAACTTCTTACTATATGATTAGAGCTCCGGCTTTCGTGAGTTGAAGGGGGTTGTGGTGACAGGCATTACTATAGCCTTGTGTAGCACCGCTGTCAATTTTTCCACCGTAGCGAAGCTCAGATAATGAAATGAAGGTCATTTTAAGACGACAGGAAAAAGAAAAGACCAAGGCAAGACAAACAAGCGCCCGTGTGTTCTAGAATTCGGCGAGTTAAAGGGGTCGAATGGGTGAAACCTGCAAGTGAGACTTCCTGTCTTCTTTTTTTTGCTAGCATTTAAAACAGTTACGTAATCGGAGAATTAGGCCACGTCGACGTTCAGCTTTCTCTGCAATGATCAACGACGGGCAGAGGCTGCAATAATGGCTTACGTACGGCGTCGCAATGTTTCCAGCGAAGAAACAGTTGCTTCAAGGAAGAAAGCCAACTGCACCGAAAAGTAGGCCCAGCGAAGAATTGTTTCATGGCATCGGTCGTCACAGGGCAGCATGTGGGCAAAGGCAGCGGACATCTAAAATTTTGGCAACAATGACGTCATCACGAGTTTCTCCGCCCTTCTCTGACGCTCTCAGGAGAAGCCTAAACATTGTCGCTGTTTAAGTCGGCGAATACGTCCCCATTTTAAATTCTAGCGCCGAACTACTTTGTATGCTTTACCTAGGAGTTTCATACATTTCAAATTTTGAATCACCTCAAATTCTCTAAACACCATTTCGGCTTCTCTTTAACTTTTCGTCTGCAAATTTTCATCTTTGCAGCGTCAGCTGGCTTGAAAAGCTCCCCTACATTTACTGTACATCGATGGGGTGATTCGCTATAAAATTAGCCCCGCTCCATTTTAGATGGTTGCCTTTCTCGTCTTGCATGCAATCGTTTATGCTTTCTGTAATCCTAACTAAGCGCTTCATACGATTCCTTAGGTTCCTCGGACTGTCCCTAATCTTTTCCCTCATGTGCGTCATCCAACGAGTGGTTTGAGTTTTAATTTTCGCGTCTACGAGCTGGTGGCCATGAGGCTTGCGTTGTCAGAACATGTCCGTTGCATTTTACTCGTTGGAAAGCATTATTAAGGGAGTTCTGAAGATGGTTCTTGTCAATTAGGGCGTTTTTTAGTGAGTGAGATGTTTCAAATAGTGGTCGTCGTCAGTACATATTATTTTAAGGCACGGTGTCTGTCCTACAGATACGTCTTGCTTGCAGTGTCTTGTATGATGGGTAGTGAAATCTAAGTATTGCTGTCGGTCTGTAGGCTTCCTGTAGAGGTTCCGAAATATCAACTGCATTGTTGTCATCGTCCTGCCGTGTCAGCGACTTATCTTCTGGCTCTATCGAAACTGAAAGGCGGTTGTTTAGCTGTCACCGAAATGTGTTCATTTCCAGCGGAAGCTTATCAAAATATGTTTGTGTTGTTGTTTACCGGGGAGCTTACCTTCCTTCCTCGCCACTAATTTTACGAGTGCCTGTCTTTCGTCTGCTTTTAGTGATCTGACATTTGGGCTAGATAAGACGAAACGCAAACTTAGTCTTACTGAACGCGAATGATGCTATGCCGCATTTTCTGCTGTACAAGAGAAGCAGATACACGTTCACTAATCGGCAATGCAGAACTGGAGCTGCGCTACAAGTTTTCCAAGCGTGACACGATGCTGCTGCTCCCTCGCTGGGTCTACCCGCTGTTCGTGCATCAAACCGGACTCACCCCTCCCGACCAGCTGTCCGCTGTGCAGCTGCTTCCCGGAAAAACAATCCAAGTGACCGTCCAGCAGGCGAGTACCGTCCTTGGGAAAACCAGTGAACGGTGACTGGGTGGCTCTGGCATTCGAGGTCAAGGTCTCGAGATCAGATTTAAGCAGTGACGGCTGCCATTTTTATATACAGAGGCGAACCGCAAGAATTCCTGTGTGCTACTATGCGATATCAGTACACTTTAATGAACCCAGGGTGGTCGAAATTAATCTGGAGTCACTTCGGCGGCCCTCATAGCCCTTTGTGCAAGTTTAGGACGCTGAGCCTCACATTGGACCACATTCCTAGGAAATGAAGAATGACAATAATAGGTAGCTGTGCTTGCCACGATTAGCTTCAAGTTAGCTTCAGTCAACATTTGGCTAGAATCATCATCATCGTCAGCCTGGGTACGCCCACTGCAGGGCAAATGCCTCTCCCATGTCTTTCCAATTAACTCTGTCCTTTGCCAGCTGCGGCCAGCGTACCCCTCAAACTTCTTAATCTAATCCTCAAATTTCTTAATCTCGTTTCGCCACTTTAAATAGAGTCGATCGTAAATATGTAGCGTTTTCTTTTTTTTTTCATACAGTGACAGAACTGCGTCTCATTCAACATGCATCTACATAGATATATGCACAACGTTTATATCGCACCTTATGATTCTGCAAATACCTGAAAGGTCTTCTCAGGAATGTGCACCAGAACGTTCAGGACGAGGCACAATGAACCCTAAAGCTGGGAGCATTTATTGGTTCACGTCCGTACTGATTTTGGAATGCTTCCTCTTACTTGTATACTGTTCTTTTCCGTTGCCCATGATTAGCAAGCGGTGGTTCCTAAGTGGTACTTTCTGCCGCAGCTTCGCACCGTTCGGCTGCCTGCTCCTTACAAGAGCAAGTGCACTGACTACAAGCTGCTGGGCTCCTTCAAGGAGTTTAAAGGGCGGCTGAACTACGACGTAAGTGTGGTCAGCAGATCGGTGTCGGAAACCCCTCCCCGACGTGTACATAAGCACATCCGGAATATAAACATAAAAGGAAAGCTAGCGCTGGACAAAACATTTGTCTCTCTTTCAAAATACGCGCATGTCACTCATTCACCACTAACACATGTACAACGTCCCTCCTTTTATCCCATAGGCTACATAATAACTACAGCTACGCCCGCATATACGGCAGTACACATGTTTTTAACTATCGGTCACTCCCACGCCCCACCCGCATATGAAACGATCTTCCGTACTGCATTGCCCTGCTGCGCAATCACGACACATTTCGCAAATGTCGACTCAAACAGTTCGCTGAAAACGCTAAACACGTCATTTCTAGGCTCATGATTAATTTAAACTTTGTTTTCAGCCACTTGAGACTATTGCCTCGTTGGTTCTGTTTATGCTCAATTGTCCTTACGTATACCTGAAGTGTCTCTTTTTTGCATTTATGTGATACTTTGTGAATTTCTCCTCATTTGTTCCATGATTCATAGTTTTTGTCTTATACTCTATATCATTCTTTGTTAAATACGATACCTTATAATCTGAGCTCACCAGTTTTTTGGTCTCTTTTGGTGTACTTGCCATTGTGCCTTGGATTTCTAATCTACTTTAGAGAAACTTTTGTATTTGAGCCCCCCCCCCCCCCCCACACACACACAATGCCTCGTTTGAGGCTTGTAAAGTATATATGTAAATAAATAAATAAATAAATAAATAAATAAATAAATAAATAAATAAATAAATAAATAAATAAATAAATAAATAAATAAATAAATAAATAAATAAATAAATAAATCACGCCTTCAAAGTATCGCTCCCCTGTTGCCCGTAAAATGCGCTTGGTGTTCGAGCATTCTTCCATATATGAAGGCCAAAATCATCCCTTGCTTTCGTCAGGAACATTTCACACGCCACGCAAATAAGGAAAACAAATTTAAAAGCAAGTACGAGCAGTCAGAAAGCATATATATCTATTTTTTTTTTCACTGTCTCCTGCTGCCAGCTGTGCGTGCAAAAGTGCAGCATGGAGCTGGAGGTGATCCATTGTGGCTGCGTCCAGGCTGCTTACGAGTTCACGGCTAGCTACCCCTCCCCAACGTGCGACTTCAACGAATCAGGTGAGCATCCCAAAGCTCACAGGCCCAACGTCCACCTTCTGCACCATCTTTTTTTTTACCTCTTTTTCACTTTGCCACTTTGTTTTTAACTACAATTTGTTATCCTAAGACGAAGACAAGCCCTATTGTCGAAACTCTTCCCTTAACTGCCAACAACCCTTGTTCATTTTCTGTTGGCCTGATAATAATTAAGTTGTTTCATTATACCTTGGTCGAACCATTGCAGTTATTGACAGGCGATGTCAACTATTTTATGTCCACATTACTCCAGACCCTCATTTGGGTCCAGACAGGGAGGACAGTTTTACCTGGAAAGCGCAAAAAAATAACGGACAACAGAAAGAGACAACTCGCCCAAACGCAGCCATTATTGACAGGGAGGACAGAAAAATACATTCACTAAATACAAGAGCAGCTGGATCGTAAAACACAGAGAACAATAAAATTGTCCAATGTAGCACATATATGATTTAAAAAAGCTCTCAAAGTGCCTTGTCAAAATCAACAGCCGATATCACTTGCACAGGCAGGGCGTTTCACTCGTGAATCGTTCTCGGAAAAAAAGAAAATTTAAAAGCGTTAGTATGCGCCAAGTATGGTGCTAAAGTGTGATTATGATGACGACGAGTTCTACGCGTTTTTGAAAACTGCACATAGGGGCTGGAGAGATGCCTAGTTTTCCATGAATTAGTTGGTGAAGCAAGGATAGGCGGGATATCTTGCGGCTGACATGGAGAGGCTTAATATAATTTGCTGCCATTAACGAAGATGGGGAATCAGTTGTATTGTACCCATTAAATACAAAACGTCGTACAATACAAACTCTCGTGTTTTAACGGGAATAAACCAACAATTTCATTTTTCCGCGGCTTCTTGAAGCAATCTCATGCTATAGTGACATAATAGTAGTCATAAATGTAAGCCAATGTACGCGACAAATGCACATTCAGTTGCACGACACACGAGCACCCTTACCCTGTGTAACAGGCAAGTGATCTCGGCCTCAATTTACTGCGGGTAAAGAAAATGAAAGAGCCGACGGGTTTGGTTTTGAACCGCTTATTTGGGCAGTTAAGCAACAACCGAAGATCTAATCTACGGAGGAAAAGGAAAGCTTTTTCCTTCACCTCTTCGGACATTTATAGCTGCTGCAGGGGGGGTTGCCCTACGTTTCTGACTACACTGCTCAAAAGCAAATTGTTTGGCCTGAAGACTTTTCAGCAATTCTGCAAACGAGCGGAATGTTTTGCACGTTTTTTCAGGATCGTGTATAAGTTCTTCCTTCGGCCTTTTCCCCTCTCCTAAATGTAGGTTAAGGATACGTGACGCGATACGCGTATGTACCGCACTTGCCTGCCAGTATATTACAAACATTGAACTGTTTCTGTTTCTTCTTTGCAGAAAATTGCAAGGCCGCTCTTGCCGCTAATGACACCTACGCTAAATGCGAGCGCATTTGCGGTCTGCCTTGCGAGTAAGTGCACAACCTTCTTTCAGTTCTAATTTTCACGAACTTTACGCTGCTGTAGCGTTTAGCACCTTGCTGCGAGCTCCTAAACCTTGATCTGAACTTTGAAACAGCGTTGGCTCCACTGAAGTTTGTATAAAATGTCTCATGTCCAGGAATGAAACGCACGACGATATCGCTCCCGATTTGAAATATCGAGTTGTGCCGGTTGGGGCTTTCTGAGCACTGGAGTGAAAACGGTGCTAAAGCGATGACACAGACATAAGAGAAGGTGACACAACATTGTGCCTGTTGATTTAAGTTCATCGCTTAGTTGATAGTTTAGTGCTTTCACCGTGTGCCACTGCGCTGGAAAGCTAACTTAAATCTGCAATAACAATTAGCTCAACAACTAAATCTACTGAAGGTTTTAGCTGTGTTGTGTAACCTTCCCTTATGTCTATGCCATCGCTTCTGCGCGGTTTCCCACCCAGAAACCATATCTGGCAGGATATGGGGTTCATATGACGAACAATGAGTACGAATATACAAATGGTAAGCTTCTTCGACATCCTTGCAGAAGCCTTTTTAGCGATATAAATTAAAGGCACAAAGGAGGGATTACAGGACTGAAGACACCTAATTTTAGCTGCGTGTTTTCTTTGATGTGATCCTTAGACATTAGCGCAAATGGATCATCGCGTGGTATTCGCCTCCAACCGCTGAGTAATTTATGACAGGATTTCTTTTTCATGCTGTTCCGGTTTCGAGTTCAACAATTAAACAATGGCTCTGCGTGTGGTTACGTTTAGGTCACCTGAGGCACGAAAAGAACTGCAGTACAATGGCGGATACGTAGTTTAATTCACTAAAACACTTTAGTCAGCGTGCTTCAAGAGCTCTGATGACAACAAACGAGGTATCAGTAGTTACATTGCCGATTTTCTTTCGTGTCTCACACGAGACCTAAACAGACCTAAAGGCCAACTAGGTGTCACAACCATCGTTCGGCTAAATCGAAACCAACATAGCGTCAAGAAGAAATTAAATTATAAGTTATTTAACTGTATTAGCTGAAGATATCGGAGTGATTTATGTAAATTATTCTCTAACATTATTGAAATAAGAAAACACGCAAGCAAAAAGTTGGTGTCTATAGTCTTCTAAGTACTCTTCCAAAGCCGTTGCAGGCGTTGCAGGTATATTGCTCACGCCGACAGGAGTCATTCGTTGCTGCAGGTAGAAGCACCAGCGAGATGTTCGGTCTTTCCTTTGGCAGTCACAGTGGCGTTCGTTTTAAAAGAAATAACGTCACGGCCGATAGGTGACACTGCCATACCACTCTGCGGAGCCAAAGCGGTCTCAGAAAAGGCAGTTTCATATCGATGAGTTACGTGCTGCTTGTAGTTGCCGAAATGCCATCGTTCGACATACTTTGTTTTTCTTGAAACGTTTTTTGGCATAGAGTAAAATAATTCCGACAACCTTGAAATTTCTTCCCTCCTTTTCAGGGAGATTCATTACGACGTCCGCATATCCGGGATATCGGATGAACAGGTTCGTGTTGCTGGCGCTATAAATTCAATATCATACAAAACATTTCGCCACAAAAAAAAAACGTTTTAGTGTGCAAAAAGCAATATCCTGACTGATTTTCACACAGCGGTACAAAGGAGATGAAGAAAAGCGGGCGAAGAATATATGTAAAATGGGCGAAACTAACCTAAACCTGTGGCATTATATCTGCACAATGGTGTACAGTAGAAAAATAAGTGCACCTGAAGCTTTTGCTTAGCCTCTAATCATCTTTTTTGCCCTTCGTGTAAGCGGATTCTGTTCTGCCATTCGTTTTTCTATGTGCCGTATTAGTAAAATAGGAAAAAACTTGAAACAGATAGATAAATATTAAACAAAGAAGTGGATGACAGAAACAAGGAATGAAACAAACCATTTGATGCCTGGATGCACTTGACGGGCATAAATCTAATTCGCCTGCTATAATGTCAAAGCAATATACTATACTTATAGACAACGAGTGTATGAGAACATACTTGAATTTTGTGATGTATATTTCCGGTTAAACAAGTGCGATGATAACATATTACCTATTTTCTCCTTTTCAGCTCCGTTATAAATAATTACAGCGCACATTTTTCTTTTTCAGGGCCCCCCGCTGGAAACAAAGTAGGTTGGGTAGGCTTCAAATAAAGTTCCCTTCCTTGGGCTTTTTTCATTTTGCCTTTTTTTAGTTAACGGTTTCTTTTTGTGTGGGTAGCACTCAGTTTGCTGTTTACATAACTGTTTTCAAGAATAGGTGACTGGTCACGAACGGGTAATGCAAGCAGCACTTATGAAGCATATCAACAAGCTTTTTTGATTCATATAAGCATCCCTCCTTTACTGCCTGAGGCAGTGAACACCGCTTAACAAAAAGAAAAAGTGCATAAAGGGTTGTGATGTGGGCTGATTGGTTCATATAGTTCAGAGTGCGAGACTGCAATTTAGATCACCTCTGTTTCTGTTGTGTCAATTCGGGAAAGACATTGTTCCTTTTTTTCATTTTTTTTTCTTGATTCAAAAAGTCTCGTTTGTATAAACCCGTTCATTGAAATTCAAAGTCTACCCAATCCTGCTTTCTTAAGGCAGTCGAGCGATTCAACTTAATTATTACAGTCATTTCAAACTGATCTCACCCGAACCGAGCTCGATGCAACTTGCTGGCAGAAAAATGAGCCCGAAAGGCCCCAGCGCGACAGGCTTGACTCACTTTTCGTATGTAACGCTGCAAACACCCACAGAAATGCCAAAGCAGATCCTTAGCCTAAGCGTTCCAGTACCGCCCTCTGGAGCAAAGTGTGCGTGTGCGTGCGTGTGTGTGTGTGTGCGTGTTGGGGAGGGGGGGGGGGGTGGCTACGCAGCTGCGCTTCGATAAAGACGTTGTAAAACAAAAATAAAAATAAAAAGCGACAAAGAGGAAGAGAGAAGGCAGCAGGGATCTTAACCAGAAGAGTGTTGTGGTTGTTTACCTTGCAAGTTGTCATAAACCCCACCGTGATAAAAACTACACGTCTTTCGTTTGCTGTTTTCCTTTCCGCTACCTCTGCTTTTTGGGCCTGGGGTGTCGCAGAGAAAAGTTCACCCTGAAGCTGCGCTACCGGTCGGACATCGAGGAGCTCGTGCTCTACCAGCCGACGCTAACAGTTGAGTATATGAAGCTCCGCTTCCTGAGGGCGTATATATGCACGTAAAATTCAGAGACAACCCGGTGGAATCATTCCGAATGAAGCAACGCCTGACGAAATAAAAACAGCGCTACTAACTCGAACCTGGCGGGGCAGCCTTCGAACGTCTTCAGCTTCTCCTTCTTTTAATTTTTTTTTCGAAGTTTCGTCATTTTTTTTAAATACCCGTGGCAGTGTATCCTCGCTCAAGCAGTGCAACAATTTTCAAGCACCAGCTCTTATCGAGGACAGTGAAAGGGAGAATTCCCCACGCAGTTTGTACGTTTGGTAAACGTTGTCGCTTGCTTAGCGTACACAATTCCCTCGTATTCACATTTTAACTCTGTGCGCAAAACTGCTGCCTTTCGAAACGTTTAAGAAAATATATATATATATATATATTCCCCAGGTTACTACTTCAGTAATTTTTGACGCATTCACCTCTAAGGAATGTCGTTTACCTGGTTCGGAAATACTTTATTTGGGCATCGCACTGATATGTTACTACACACATAAAACGAAGTGCGCACATGTGCTTTTTACGTGCTGTGTTGAATAAATAAGCGCGTAATAATAGCTAATAAATAGTTTATTTATTTCTTTATTGCAATTTTCCAGAATTGTCAGCAAATATCGCTTCAAGCCTTTCTGCGTCACTCAATTAATAGAGTAGTTAAAGGGCACCGTGACTTTTAGCAACGCCGTTATAGCAGCGCCAGGGACCTAAAGCGAGCTTCAAAGCTTTCAGCGCAATAAAGAAAACGAACTTTTCTACCCTTGAGTGTCGAGCTGGCGGGTGACGTTGCGTTTTCGTCTATACACGCCGCGCAGTCGGTCGAGCTGCTGGCGTACGCCGGCGCCTACCTGGGTATCTGGCTGGGCGCGTCGGCACTCGCATTCCTCTTGGACTTGTACGGCAAAGTTGGGGTGCACAAGTGAGTGCGAAATTCCGCCACTTTCTTCTCCTCTTGGACGACGCATCATAGATTAAAACGCATATTCCAATCGGCCATGCGGAGCAGCTCTTTGAATCAGCGAAAGCGCAATACGTCTACGAAGTCCAGGGACCATACCCCCGCGGTCCAGTTAGACCTCAGGATATTAACCCTAATCGCCCATTGGGACACACTCTGTGGTTTCACGTAGCAAGAAATCTTGCTCCTCATCGCTGATTGGAATACGCCATAAGTGTTAAATGCTGTGCTTTTACCCTTAACAATTTCCTGATGTATGTCCGTTCTACAACGCCCGGTGTAGCCTCGACAGACGCGAGGCGATGGGCCTTGAGAAAGAAAAATGGGGGTGAAAATAATTATGGAAAGGAGGAGAGTGCGCCCCCGGAAGGGGAAAGCAAACTTGCGACAAAGCGGGAGCGATGTACAGAGAGAATAATGAATGTCGTACTCTAGAAAAGGAAGACGGCTGTGAGTGGAGAGATCTCTCTTTTGCAACGGTAGTTAGCGGGACAGCTTCAGAACAATGCTCTTTTGAGCCCTAGTTAGAATTTCCCTTCTAGTGAAGCTCACGAAGGCCCTTTAGGCTGTAAGCACCGATACATTTGAGTGACACTTAATTAACCGCCGGATATTATATATCTTTCTAATTGCGCTGCTAGTGAGTACATTCTTTTGATACTCCAGAGGAAAAAAAATGTGCAGTTCTCAGTGCCACGAATGAACAATTTTTTTTTTACAAATATCGAGAGAACTGAAAAGTTTCTTAGTCATTTGTACCGCAGAGTTGTTTAACAGAACAATCTATGTGCTTTTTTACAGAAAGAAAATCGAAAAAACTTTCAGTGATATCTGGACAAAGGGCAGCCAAAGCATGGGGTAAGTGCGATGAACCTTGTAATTTAAAGCTATAATTACGCGTACCTCTACTTCTTACCATGCGCTGGGCGCCAACGGTAATAACGGCCAGAAATAAAATCAATAAAATTAAAGAAACGTTGTGAGCATGCGAACATTTCAGTGATTTACCGAGGCGCCTCGTGCAGGTAGAAATATTTTATTGCGCTTTATGCAACAAGGAACCGAATTATTTGTTATAGTTCTTCAACTTGCAAGCATACGGAAATAACTGCATCTTTTTCACCGCCTTTCTAATGATCGCTAATAAAAAGAGGCATTATTAAGGACGGAGAACTGGGCGAGTTGGTGGGGATTCGTGTATTTCCTTCCGCTGTGTCCTCGTTTCTTCGCGCAGTTTAAACCATGAAGGCATTATGACTCGAAAACAGCAGAATTAGTGGCTATCGCTCTGAAGAAACAAGTAACGAAGAGACTGTGTATCAGAAATATGATTTTCATCGTCCTAGTTGCCTTTTGAAAACAAACGCCCTAATAAGGGCATTTATTTTACCATAGCCGTGTTATGAACTAGGAGTTACAACTTTCTACTTTAAGCGTTCCTTGCCTTTCAGGCGGATGAAAAAGGCGTGATTTTTAATAACTTCTGCTGTTTTATTAACGTTTCATTTTAAGTGGCGCGATTCATCTGATAAAACGGAATCGCCCGCTCAGAGCAATGAAGCTTAAAATTATCTGACAGTTCCTAGCAGTTTTTCGGAAGCTTCTTACCATGATGCTGTTAATGCGAAGGTTCGTGGGCATCATGTTTGTCGTCGTCGTCCTCATTATCAGCAATTTGGGACAAGCACTTTCAGCTTCCTTGGTTGTCGCTACGTGGCGCATGGCTTTGAACATTCACGTATAACGCGTTGGTATCATCCGTGACGCAAGAAAGAAATGGAACCACCGAGTGGCTGCAGAACAGAACGTGATAGGCCGATAGGCTTAAGAGGGATTTGCTGGACGCTGTCTTGAATACCTGGTAAGGAGTAGTTAGTAGTAGTCAAAAAGAATCTGTTTAACCTAGTGCGACCGCGGGCTGCAACTTTCTCTGCGTAAGCTTTATCGCATGCCAGCTAGCTCTTATTTCCTGCATTTCAAGCTGTGTAATCATCATTCAACCTTTTTTTCTATATCCTTAAACAAACGGAAAATTGTTAAACGTAGGTGAAAGCGTTTTTAATTTCATGCTTGTTGTAGCTACATTTGTTAAAGAACTTCCTTCACTTTTTTTTTACGGCAGGTTGAAGAAGAAAGAACGATGGACAGACAGAGTGATTGTCATCCGCTAGACGCATCACAGCTTACGTCGCTCCAAAGCAGGACGTCTGCATAGTAATAGCTTAAGACGCAGGAAAAGCACAGCACAACTAACACTTAGCGGATTCCAGTGAAACAAGCTCATAAACACAATGCATCCCTACTTGAGATGAACGAAACTATTCTTGCGTCTTGGAGAAGCATTCATTTATAGGCGTAGATTCTCATAAGGCCGCATCACATTTCTCCGTTCGGCCTCCTTTCTTCAAGTTTTTTTTTTTTTTTTCATACCTGCATAACGCGGTTCAGATGTCCGCCCGAAGTGCGGCAGTTAAAGTCTCTCCTTTCTTTGCAACTAATTTAATTCTCCTCTTCCTCACGCCTGCGATATGCGACTGCACTAACATGCTCTCTTATACCATTCTTGCCAGGTTGTGGTTGAGGTTGATGAAGCTGACGCGCTTGCTGGCTACAGGCAGGACTATATATAGCCTTGCGATTGCTGCTGGTAGTTATTCTGCTGAAGATACAGATAATACCAAAACAGAAATATCATCTCTTGTAAGTTAGCTGACTTGGGCGATTTTTAAGTAACAGCACAAAGACACCTTCAAAGCACAGCAATTTATCGGGCGGTTGCTGTGTCACAGTTTCGTTGTTTTGACACAGCGAATTGAATTCAGAACATTGGAGAAAAACAGGCGTAAAGATTATTGCGGCATAGCTCGACGTTTTTATGTCATTGTCATGCGAAGTATCTCAGAAGATGAATTGCAGCGCATGGATATGGTGCGCAAATAGGCGAAGCATACTGGTAATTCGACGACTGACATGAAAAAAAAGAACAGAATTAATAAACCATTTCTTAAAAAGTCACAAGTTCACGACAAATGTAGTGAGGTATACTGTAGTTTAGGGAAAATATGCATCTAGACAACGTAGCGGTAGTAGATTCAAGCAATGAGAAAAAATTAGGAACAAATTTATAGTAGGTCTGAGCGTTCTTGGCAGGACCATTCAAGGTGCGAAAAGCAGCCTACCAATATCGCCCAAAGTATACAACCAATGTATCCTGCAATTACTGTCCATGAGATTGAAACTGCAGGAGGTTAGTGGAGGTTAGGTTCATATTAAGTTGTATGAGTGGTGCTAGTTCGGACTGTTGGGCCCGTGCCGTCCACTTTTATCCGTGTCTGTCGATCGCGCTGTGCGCCTTGAATAAGACGAAGGACTCCGCAGCAAGGTATGGGAAAAGAAATCAGGTAATGAGAACAAGCAGAAACAGAGGAGCGCAAATTAGAAAACAAACGCGCGTTACTAATATCCTTGCAGAAACTAAGGAAATAGACTTAATTGGGCAGGGCATGTAATGCATAAAATAGGAAACCGATGTACAGTTAAGTAACAGAGCAGATAGCGAGAGAAGGTAAATAGAGCGGCATCCTAAGAGTGACATTAGAAAACTAATTAGATTAGAAAGCTTTCTATGATAGGGTGACCACAGCTGACGCAAAACACGCAGATCATAGGGAAAGCCTTTGCCTTACAATAGGCTTAACCTGGCTCCTGCCGCTGCTGCTTCTGATGAGTTCAATACAGTTAAATGAAGAAAGGTTTCAGAGCTTCTTTAATATTTTTTTTCTTAGAGTGGCGGACATGCTCGCTCTCTGAGAAACTCATTCACCATTAAATATAACTCGCTGAAGAACCTGCATACATTGTTTTCAAAAATCGTTCAACCCCAGAGTCATAATTTCGCCTTGTCCGGAGCACCCTGCTTCGCAGAAGCGAAGTTTAGATCAATGAAACAAGCGAGTTTCGTTGCTTGTAGAACAAATGGCCTGCCTTTTGAGCGAAGCACTAATTTAGAAGATCCACCCGCAGTGGTTCTCTGCTAGGCAAAAGAGGCCCACTACGGGCGATCGATGCGAATGCAAGATTGAATTAAAATTCTAGCAAACCACTTATCGAATCAGAATACAAGCACGACATGTTTTTATATTATTTTTTTTCTTCCTCGCCCAAAGGCCAGGCTCCAAGAAAAGCTCGCCAACCGGCCTTGAAGAAGACGGGTCTCCTCGGTGGCGAACTCGGGGCCGATGAATAAAGTGAGATTTCTCCCTATCTCCTGAACGTGCCTCCTGTGTTTCATATCCCACAGATTGGCTTAGACCATGGCGGTCATGAGGGACGGAGACTGGTGCTGAATGGCATTAAATAATGACGCTGCTTGACTTGTTTGCTCGGTGCTCACGGTGTGTCTTGTCGGCGCACCTTGTACTTGTCACAGCTGACCGAGTTAATGTCGCCGTGCACAGTTTCTGCGCTTTCAGAGTGTCCTAAAAACTGCTATTCTCCTGTGCTTGTAATTTGTATTCGGGAAAGGCAGCCAGGTACTAGGGGTAACGAATAAAGTGAAAGTGATGTTCATTGCTAAAGTGCGTCAACATGGCTTGTGCATTACCAAATGGAGAGAGAAGGAGGCTGGGCCTTTAGGCTCTTCATATACAGTTTGGTAAGTGGCGAAGTGAGTGGCCATGGTTGCCTGACTATGATTATGAACTAGGCTCGGCGCAGTCGAGCATGGCAGTTATAGCAGTTATAATTATAGAGGAATACTTAACCGGTGGAAAAGTTTTACTGCATAAGAACTACTCAAGCCAGTTTTAGCCTCCTTTATCGACGCGACTTTAAGAACGAAGAAAACGGCATGAAAAAGGTTAGCGCGGGCCTCACCACACTATAAGGGATCCCCCCTCTAATTTTCCCACTACAAGAGTGTCTTGGAGGAACGTGGCGAGGTATACTTCTGAAGTGTCTGCAGGCCTTCTTTTCTTTGTCAGAGGTTTCAATTAAACATGCCTGAACGCGTCAGCATGGCTCCTATGGCAAGCGAAAATATCAAGAGGAGCTCTCCAGGAAGAGGAAAAAGATATGCTGTTGAAGTTATTCAGGTGGGCTTGAAAAATAAAGATGGAGATGAACAAACCTCTGACAGGAATAAGAAACCCTTTTAAATACGTATGCTTCTATGGCAGCTTCTGTGGAAGGAGAAGAGCTTACGATTCCCTTATTACTTAGCCGCGCTAAGCGACTGGAGGCGGAGGCGAAAAGCTGGAGAAAACCTGCGGTGGCATCTGAGCGAAATGTGCCTTTCCTTCATTGACAACAGTAGCAACAACAAAGGAAAACCGCGCACTCGTACACCTCGAAGACACCTATAGCGCTGCGGGAATGGGGACGTAACGTGAAGAGGAAAGGCGTATGCATTCCTGCAGTAATTTCGTCGACCGTTCATGGATAAGACCACAAATTTCAACAAACATTTGCACACATGTATTGCCCACAAAACCACAGCGAAGTAACCAAGGCCCTGGTTGAGCGTCTAGAAGCAGACCACCCTCCTCCAGTAAGACGGTACGTTCGATAATCGTGGCTCAGTTGCCGACAACTGCAGTGTGCGCATTAAACGCATGCGTCTGGTTCCTACCCTGGTTCGCGCCCACTAGCCCGTGAGTTGACGGTATGCAAGCCCTCACCCCCTCGTTCGGGAGGGGCCTCAGTGTGTCGTCGCTTTCCGAACATCGTCTCCCGTATTGAAGGAACAGAGGACGCAGCCCAGACCAGCTGTCCGACCCAGAAGTTGCGTATTCGTCAATATGGCATGTCGTACTGTGTTCACGTCCCATTGTGTTCTTTAATTTAGCTCATGCAAGTTCTTTTTTTTTTGTTGTTGAATTTAGCTTTCTTTGTAGCATAGACTGTCTATTAAAAAAAAAAAATCGCATGGTTGTAAGACGACTTTCGTGCTTGCTTGCCTTGAAGATCTGTGAGAGTGCCCTGCTACGTCTCACTGTTTTCTTCTACCTCTTGAAGTGCAGCCTTCTCGAGCTTGAGGGGTGTACTCATCGGGGTGTTTAACGGATGGTGATGACACGATCAGTCCACCGTTTCTTCTTCAACCTGCACTCAGAAAAGGGCACCTGTGAGCACGCAACTGCACAGGCGCACAGGGATGCGTAATTTATGGATGCCTCGTTGGTACGCACCCTCAGATTACTAATCTCTTGCATCCCCTACTTTGCATATTATGTGCGCTTTTGTATTCGCACTGTCACGTTTAAACTGGAAGTTTAGCGTTACATGTAACCGTACATCCCCCTATGCGTGTAATGCCCCAAAAGGTCATTTAATGCGAATAAAAAAAGTAAGATCGGGGCATGGAAGCGTCAGATGATGTACTGATGTTTTGTATGGTCAATCACGAAGCAGGCTACTTGTGTTGTCTCAATCATGGAGGCGACCATGTTTAATAATTGTATGAGCCGCGTTCCTTATTACCAACAGCCTTTACGCGTATTGAGCGGTATAACTATGGAAATTCTTTGCTTCGTTATTGAGTTATGCACTCTTCGCCCACCGCGCTAGACTTCAAGTGAAGAAAACCATCAAGCATGGAAACATACCCAATACTCCGGCCCTTGTATGTGCAGACTTTGCTGAGTGTTTTCTCCAACGTCCTCCTGCGAGATAAAAAAAAAAAAAAAACATGTATATTTTGTTTTCTTCGCAGAACCCTTCCCTTCAAAGACACTTCGCGCTTGCATTATCATCTAACCTGTATATTTTTTTTAAAGAACATTCGAAAACACTCAAGATCTCGACTTAACCATGAGTTACCTTTTATCTAGTCCCAGTAAAAAATTTATTGGATTGCAGGAAAACCATTCCATACTGCAAGCAAGATGCAGACATTCCATACACTATATCAAAATTTGTGGGCACAGGTGGCGCTAAAGCTGTCGCCTTCAGTGTAGGGGCCCAAGTACCAAAGGAGTGAGTCGTGATTGGTTCGTGTCCGTCTCTTTCGCATACGACAGAAAAAAAAAAAAAAAAACTCGGGTCAGACATGTGCCATTAGAACTTGCGCACAGCTTGAGATATCGGCTGCTGATTGGCTGGCCCCCGACCACAGGTTAAGGGGTTCTAGCAAGCCTGGCTAGGTGACACATCGAAGGCTTTAGCACACAGATCCCTGTCATTTCGCCTTCGTCGCAATACGGCTGCAGCGGCCGCTACTGAACCAGAACAAAATCGTGCTCAGCTATCAAACGCCTCAGTCGTTGTTCTTCCTGGACTTATAATCAACGCATACTTGAAGCTTCCGCTGTAGTCGCAACAAAATGTAAAACTGCACGTAGTGAAGGTCAGAAAACGTTTTTGAAACTTTTAAAAGGCTATAAAAAAAGTCCCAAGCTTCTCGCCCTACCATGAGGCGACGTAAGAGTGGTACAGACCTAGATGAGCCGAAATTGTGCCTACTCTAATTCCGTTGGTGTCCGACACTCAGGAGCGCTCATGCCGCAACCTACATATCCCTTACGGGTTACGCTCACGGAGATAACACCGCGCTGTTTTATAAACTAGTGAGCTCCTGGCCGACACACAACATGCCGACATTTGATCCAGAAGAAGCCTTCTGTGAAGCGATCGTAGTGAAAAGGACTTTACGTGCGTTACTGCTCAAAGCACCCGCCTGTTCAACAAGTGCTTACAGCGGCCAAAGAGAGAACACGTACCTGTGTGCGTTGATCTTTCCGTTAAAGTCCAGGAGGAATCCGAGTGCGGACATACCGAGCCATATGCCCAGGTAGCCGCCAGCATACGCGAGCAGCTCGATCCTCTGCGAGATGCGTACCCGAAGTGTCACTTACGTACCTCAGGTTAGAAGGCCCTTTTCTCTATGCTGAATTAAGTTGCCCCGCTTTATAGGACAAAAAAAAAAAATCACAGGCGGTCAATGCGATTCCTACGGCAGAGTGTGCGTTAGTATGTCGCTCGTCGTGTGCACACGTTCTACACGCGCCGTTCATCCTTCGTGGAATCCAAGCCCATGGCAGTGGGGAGGCCACTGTCCTCTCTCTTTTGCTCCACTTATAGCCTCTCCATACTCCTGTTCTCCACTCACTATCCTCTCCAACCATCTGTCCCCCGATGCTCAGCTAACGCTTTCCTCCTATCCACTTTCCGTCCGCCTCACCAACCCCTTCGCACTTCTGTGATTGGCCACGGCGTCTCCTCCTCTCCACATTACCTTGGATTGGATTGGAAAACGTTTATTGTCAGCACTGAGCCCTAGTGGGCATTATACTAGGTGGCTTCGAGCCCATGGCTCTTGGCGACCTTGTGAGCCCACTCAGTGGCCCGGACTTGCGTCAACGGGTCTGAGCTGGCCAGTATAGCCTCCCACCGCTCTAGAGAAGGGACTGGTAGTAGGTCCGCCGGTGGCGGCGCCTTTTTGCAGCTCCATAAAATGTGGTCATATCCGGCTATCTCGCCGCATTGTTTGCAAGTAGCGTTGTATTGTGTTGGATACATGTGTGCTAGTCTCGACGGGCTAAAGAAGGTTCGCGTCTGGAGCCGACGCCACGTTACCTCCTGGCTTTTGTCGAGCTTTTTGTCTGGTGGCGGATAGATCCTCCTTTCCAGTTTAAACTGATTGGTGTATTCGTGAAATGATATGAATGCATCTCTCGTGAAATTTGGGGACTCAACCCGGCTCACTGCTCGGCTGACATAACCTCGAGCTATACTGTGAGCCAACTCGTTTCCCCTGTTCCCCGAGTGTGCCGGCACCCATATTAGTTCCACCTCTCTTTGGTCCCAGTCTTTACCTCTTAGGATTCGTTCTGCCTCCTGGGAGATCATACCCCGCGCAAAATTGTTGATAGCCACCTTGGAGTCGCTAATTATGGTGACTGCTTTGGTGCTGGCCATTGCCATGGCGATAGCCGCCTCCTCCGCTGTCCCTGAGTTTTTTGTTTTGACCGAACCGGCCGTTAATGTTTCACCCGAGTCGTTCACGGCCACGACCACAAAGGAGTCGCCTCCTTCGTATTCCGCCGCGTCTACATAGGTTGTGTATTCCGAGCCTTCGAGCTTGGCTTCAAGGGCCTTTGCTCTGGCTCTCCTCCTGCCTTCGTGAAAAGCAGGGTGCGTGTTTTTTGGAAGTGGTTTAATAGTGAGTAATTTTCTAACTTTGGTCTGTAATTTTGCCTGCGCGTTTCTTTCCGGAATTCTATCATGTAATCCTAGGTTGCTCAGTATCTTTCTGTCCGGGGGTGAGGTCGCAAGCCTCCTTAATTGCGCAAATATATGTGCCTCGCATAGTTCCGTGGTGGTGTTGTAGATCCCCAGTTTAAGAAGTCTTTCCGTAGGAGTGCAGTGGGGCAGCCCCAATGCTGCTTTATATGCCTGCCTTATGATCCCATCTATTTTGTTCTGTTCCGCCAGCCCTAGCTTGAGGTAGGGAACGGCGTAAACTATTCTGCTTATCACGAAAGCCTGAACCATTCGGCAGAGATCTTTCTCTTTGACTCCCCGTCTTTTGTCAGCTATTCGCCTTATGAGCCTGGTTGTCATGTTAATTGTGGACTTAAGCCTGTTTATTGTCTCTGTGTTCTTTCTATTGTCCTGTATTATAAGTCCTAGGACCCTGATTTTGTCAACTCTGGCTACCGGAGTCTCATTTACCAGTACGTGAATGTCTCCTGCGTTGGTATCGCGTTTCCTAGCCCCCCGGATCACCAGAAGTTCGGATTTGCTTGGCGAGCATTTTAGTCCTGCCCATTCCGCGTAATCCTGGACAATATCGATCGCGTGTTGGAGATTTTGTTCTATTTCCCCATCGTTTCCTGTATGCGTCCATATTGTTATGTCATCCGCATATAGCGTATGGTTTATACCTTCACATTACCTTAACTTCCTCTGTACATTCCACGCTGGCGTAAGGTAGCTCCTAACTAAGCGGCATCACACAACACCAGGTGGACAGACGTTGCGAAGATGGCAGTAGTAATGTAACGCATTAAAAATACGCTTTAGTGTCCATAATGGTAACTGGGCAGCAGCTGGTAGCATTCATGGTGACAACATGGTGGAAAGAGTGCTGAGGGCAGGATCAGCATCGTCTTGATCCCAACGCTCAGGTCGTCACCTGTTTCACGCTGACGTTACCACGGACACGCTTTAGCTTTGAAAGATGTCAGTCTTGTGTGGAAGGCAGGAAGAAAGGAAATTCACTTGGAAAAGCTATGACATAAAAAATAAGATAGAGATTTCACATCGATCTGGAATGCGAAGACCGAATTGAGCAGAAAAACAAACGCAGATTCTTTGCGTGAATGTTAGACTCGGCCAGGTTCCTCTATCTGCTTCGTTCTTACAAAACAAATCCTGACCGTAATTTAGAGAAGCCATGTAAAATTTTAAGTGGTGCACTTCGCTTTGCTAAAAGAGAGCAATTTCAAACGGTCAATTAATTAAAAACAATATTTTTTCTCCACCAGCCTTCCTTTTCTGGGCTCGAAAACCTGTCAAGCTCCCGTGATCTTTTTCCTCTCGATGTCCGCACTCGCTGAAAAGTAAATAAACAAACTTGAACATTAAAAAACTCTGGAACAAAATAAACTAATGATACAAACAAAAGAACCCTAGATCAATTAAGAAAAGCACACAAGTAAAAGTAAAATTGAAAGGCAAAGAATGAGGCTTTTATCACTTATGTTTTTATCACGTCCTCGTAGAGTTCGTTGACATCAACTCTGTGTACGTATGATTACAGAGTAAGCCTTTACTCAACTGTTAGCGTCGGCTGGTAGAGCACGAGCTCCTCGATGTCCGACCGGTAGCGCAGTTTCAGGGTGAACAACTTTCCTCTGCACCCAAAGTCAAGATGAGCGAGCAGCCAAAGAAAGCAATAAAGACAGCACACATAGGAAATGAATTCATCGCCTACTTTCTTACCCCTTAAAAGTGTTTGATGTTAGAATTTACGGTCGTAATTTCTGCGGGTGACAAATGTAATACACATCAATACAGTTCTGTATGAGCGCTTGTCTTTTATACTATATTCTTGCTCGGTATTTTCACGCAAACGCGTACAGCTCCACAAACGTCACGGCACGGAAGCTTAGTGAGAACAGAAATACCTAATCGTGCATACCTGCAGAAGCGCGTAAGGTCGCGTCTATAAATTTTGCCGCCATGCCTTTCATCGAAAAACGTTATATGCGACATCAATTCACAACGGTTTGCTAGGACTGACTTCTACACTGCTACCGCCTATCTTTTGCAGTCAAGTGGTTGCAAAGTGCATGTGCATCGTTAACAACCGTATCATGAACTAGTTTTAATGAGATAATAGATGCGTCCAGAAAATACTCCATCAATTAAGATCTGTCCACTTTCATTCGCTACCAAGTCGAGTACAAAGTGACGTACCTTGTGTCTTGCGCAGGGCCCTGTAAACAGAAAAATGCGCGCACAGTTTGTGATTCGAGAACACGACCCTAAATCTCTCTCACATATGGGACCGAAGTGTATAGTGCATGGTAGTCTACAGCCTAACAGCGCTAAGCTTTAACGTGCGGAGGGATCATCGACTATATAAAACAAATAAAATAAAATAACTGATCCTTAGCTATAAAGACCAACTGACAAATAAGTGTATACCTGTGGCTAAACGACGAACGAGGGCTCGTCGAACACGCTTGTAATTTTTAGCAAACAGGCTGTACAGCGATCAAAACACGTCAGTTGAGATAAATAATGACCCCACTTGCGCACATATCTGTACTCTGTCTCACGACGCGTTAACACTAAAGTGGTTCCAGCCAATGAGGAACGAGATCGTGCTTACGCAGTGTAACACTGCGAGGCGCTTCCCTTCAAGAGAGCGTCGGTAGATATGAAAATCAGTTGGGCCAATCTGAGATGTTACGAGCATTGTGTTTGCGCAAATAAGTGAGCAATGACACAAGAGGTTCCCTCAACGGCACTATTTTTTCGTGCTCAGTCCTGACCGCAAGAGTGATCTCGAAGCTCGCACTCCAAGGCATTTCAACAAATTGTGAGACAGAACATGAAATGACGCATCTATATTTGCAAGATGGTGGTGTCATTCGTTGTTGATGCCCCCGAATATACGTATTTCTTTCATACACTAAGCATCCGCAATGTTCTAGCCTTGACCTCTACCTGATCTTTCTCTGCTGCTAAATGCCTGGTGTGTAGAAGTGTACAGAAATGCAAACCTGTTCATCGGAAATTGCGGATATACGGACGTCGTAATGGATCTGCCTGGAAAGATGGAATAGGCCTATTAGTATATAAACAGCATTATTACCTAAGTATAATATGAATTTCACTTCAGTTAAGTTTTATTACAGTCACGTACAGCGGCCTAGGAGGCAGAAAAGAGGCCGCGCACGAAGGCTTCAGTAAGACCCTATGAAACAGTAAACAGGTATACAGTAAAAGCAGCTCGACAGTAATTTAACAGTTGTAGCGCCCGGCGACGCTATAAAGCGCCGGCGCTGAGATCGGCGTTACAGCGCGCGCTAGAGGAAAATAAAGACGGACAGCGCGTGCTCGTGGCGCACGCCCGGCACGGGCAGTCCGGAACTAGAAGCCTGCCACGCTGGTCGTCTCTCTCTGGTGCTCCGCTGCGACCCCGCTAATACTTCAACAGTGGCGACCTGGCGAACCGTGCCTTCTATCTCAGCGGCGTTCCAGCATGGCGTACTGGCAGCACCCAAGTTTCGACCCGCCGCTCCCGGCGTTCCGGCCTGCAGGCGTCGGCGGGTGGTTCGCCCATCTGGAGGCTGCGATGTACCTGAACGGCATCACCATCCAGCCGTTCAAACACGAAGTCCTTTGTGACATCCTCCCGGCCGACCTCCTGCGTCGGCTCACCTACTCTGCTTTCGGCGGCCGGCCATACGATGAGCTGCGTGCGGCCGTCTTGGCGTACTTCGGCGCCTACTACGTTCCGCCGCCGCTCTACGACGCAGCGGACCCGTTTTCGCCGCCGCCAGCCTCTGGCCCTGCACCGGCCTCGCTCGCGCCCACGCAGCCTTCATCAGAACCCGGCCCGCCTCAGCAGCCCCTCGCCGCCTCGCCGCCACTCCCGTCCAGCGTCTCCAGCCCGGCTGTCTCTCTCGACGCCACACCAGGTGGGATCCGCACTAGCTTCGCCTCGCGTCCTTCTCCCACTCCTATCGTACCCGCGTCTCTGGCCCTGCCTCCTTGCGCTTCAGTGGCGTTGTCGCCAGAGCCTCCTGCAGCCAAAGACGACTCTGCGGCAGCAGCCGTGCCGAGGCTTCCGGCATCTCCATCTACCTCGTCACTACCGCCAACAGCTCTGCAGGCCTCTGCTGTGAGGTTGAAGCCGTCGCCCGCTGATGATAAAGAGCCCTCGACAACGACCAAGCCTGCTTGTCACACTCCCAGCCCCTCAGAAGGTCCGCAGAGCACTACTCGTCATCAGGAACAGGATGAGAAAGCCAACCCGATGACAGCAGTAACAAGCACGGCGATCGCCTCCAGCCCCACTTTGCCTGAAACAGTTCCTGACCCAGTGTCAGTGCTTGCTCTCAAGCCCGACCATGCCTACACGCGCATCAGCACTGGCCAGTCGCTCCGGACGGCCACTCCCGCTTTACCCCAGCACCTGGAATTGAACCCAGCAACTTCCTCCGTCATCACCATAGCTGTCACCGTTGTCTCGTCGGTCACACCTGTGCCAACCCTAGTGGCCGGACCGCACTGCTCGCGCCCTACATCACGGGCACCTGAGCCATGTAAGCCAGCCATTTCCACCTATTTGGACGACTTGAAGCTGGCGCTACAGCAGCGACACGACACCACGCTAAAGACCACATCTGTCCACGGAGCCGTTTCGACCACTCCCTTGCTTGTGACGGCGTACTCTGTGTGCCAGCTTCCCGCCGACATCAGCTGCAACGGTCCAGCACCAATGACACTTGTGCCAGCGGGCAGCACTACAGTCGGTGACGGCCCCACCATGGCCTCCATTGCCCTAATATGCTTTGTCAGCTCGGCACCCTGCATCATTCGCCCATTGCGCAACAGCCAGGCTCGTCCACCTGAATCCGCGCCCTCCACCCGACGGCTCTTCCCGGACCCTGACATGAACTTACCGGACCCTCCCTCCATCGCGTGCCCTCCATCTGTACCCCGTCGGCGCGTCCATTTCGCCGTTCCGTCTAGGCGGGGGGCCCTGTAGCGCCCGGCGACGCTGTAAAGCGCCGGCGCTGAGATCGGCGTTACAGCGCGCGCTAGAGGAAAATAAAGACGGACAGCGCGTGCTCGTGGCGCACGCCCGGCACGGGCAGTCCGGAACTAGAAGCCTGCCACGCTGGTCGTCTCTCTCTGGTGCTCCGCTGCGACCCCGCAAACCCTCAACACAGTAAAAGCTTAAAACAACTGATACCATGAAATACATATACTTATACACATCCATGTCGAAAACTAGAACCAGAAATTTTCTGTCACCCCAGCAGGATTTTTGCTGAATTTCTAGTCATTAATTTATAATAACAGAATTTTCTGTAGAAACAACAGCATTTTGTGTTGCATTGTACCGTTCCTTGTCGTAGCAACAAAACTACAGAAGATACTACAATGACACGGAAAAATCTGTTGCTGCGACAGAACGACAATACATTTTGCCGTTTTTTGGCCAAAATTCTGTCTTTTTTTTTTTCGGTGACATTTCAGCCAAGCTTCTGAGTACCTCTGCTGTCTTACGAATCTAGAATTTCTGAACTCGATTATAGTTATAACTTAATAACGCGCCTCATTATTTAGCCAGTGAATTAGTACACTGAACTGAAAATTAACCGCGATTCTGATCTCGCTAGCTAAAGCAGCACGAGTCTTGTATACAGAATTACACGGCTGTATTTAGCGAGGCCGATAATGCCTCAAAAGTAACCTATATCAAGCGAATGTAATTCTTATCTTCCATCTCTGTCATATTTACGGAAACTATACTGGGCGAAGTATTTCAATCGAGGTATTTTAATCAAATCCCTATTAACCTCCACCACTGCTCAGCCATACAAACAAAAACTATACCTAGCTTTAACAGAATCTTAGCAGTTTACGAAAAGCTCTTCTTTGTCGGGGATCAATCCCACCGCAAGCATCTGTGCAATTCACCCGACATTAACTGAGCCGACCAAAACGGCTAGCACCTGGCAGAATGAGGGCGAATTGATAAACATGCAACTCGGAGCGGGAACGTCTTTCAGTTTTCAGAATCTTCGCCCCGTTATAGGACGAATCTTTCATGTCCAACATTCTTGGATAAAAATTTGTAAAATTGAAATATTGCAAGCTATTGCTGTGGGAATATTGAAGAATGGCCCATTCTTTCGGTGTGTAGCAAAATCTTTCTTTTAAAGTGTTTCCAGCCATCGCATCGAGCAGTTGCGACTGCCATGGAAAACCAACGGGGAACGCTTTTGACGACAGCAAAAACGTTCAGAGAAAAAACAAATGCGAGACTGCCGTCGGGTGATCTGCGGATGCATTGTTTGTTACATTTAATTCTTGCTATATATGAAAAAATTGCGTTTTTAAACTGGTTCCTGCACAAAAATTATTTTGTTCAGAATTTTTGGGTATGTGAACTGCCAACATCCTGGAAAAGCTATGTATCTTTCCTTCATAGCCGTATGTCTTGTTTCGGACGGATGCTTACGAGCAAGCCTTCCTTTAATCTTTGATCCCTTGTGTTAACACTTCGTGTGCCATTCAGATATTCTGATTCGCGCAACATCGTCACAAAATAAAGCACTTGCGCCTGCAGAGAACAGGCAAATGCACTCACTCGCAGGGCAGTCCGCAAACACGTTTGCACTTGTCATACGTTCCGTTGGCGGCCAATTCTGCCTGGCAGCTCTCTGCGAAGCAATCACAATAAAAGTGGTAGCCTTTGTATAATAGATCAAACTGCTTCACCTACAGATTCCTCAAGCATATTATACGTATTTTCACTTAATCGACCTCTTGGGATAATTAGTTACTTTCTTGGGACATAACTGTAACGCAAAAACCACATACACATATGGAACGCTTATATTTTCACGAAGCGAATTTTTCTGGATGCTGTAAGAGCCCGATTATGGAAAGAAAATATTAGTAGTTGGACGCACTGCCTATTTCTACTACTCCTGCTATAGAAGCACTTCCATCAGCTAAGTACGGCTCTTTGAGGACGGGATACATGGTCGGCAGAAGATTGGGTAAAGCCTTAAGAGGTTTTTGAAAGATAAGAAAGCATCTGCTGTTCGCTGCATAAGGCGGGTGTTTTTTTTTTGTTTCTTTTCCTCATCGTTTACGCCTCAACGCATTGACGTTTTCGCGTCGTTCCAGTTAAAACGGTGGTTACTAATTCGCCCTCGCTTAATAAATCAGCCGCCAAGTGCCGCATGTCTTTGTTATTGGAATGGCAGTAGGCACGGTTGGAAGGAGAGAGAAGCTCACCTGTGACGGCGAAGTCGCACGTGGGTGCCGGGTAGCTGGCCGTGAACTCGTGCGTCAGCTGCACGCAGCCGCAGTGCACCACCTCCAGCTCCATGGCGCACTTCTGCATGCAAAGCTGGCAACACCGCCAGGACGCGAAAGCTGAGATTGCCTTTCGAATTTTAAAGTTCTCATGCTTGGGCGATCTGGTCACAGTAGATTTATGGCTGATCGCGCGGCTGTCATGAACTATGGCATGCCACAGAAACCGCGTCGGTGCATCCTCTTGTACAAGCTAGGCGTGCAAGCGAGGCTTGTTTACACTCCTGCTTCTAACTTTCACTCCCTTTCTTATTATTCCTAATGGCAAACGTCTCGAATAAGAAGAAATGAAGGGGTACGTTCATCTATTCGGTAACGCTTCAACATCTCGCAGGAGATACACTACAGCGCTTCCATGCATGCTATAGATCGATAATTTTTCTTTCTCTGTTATCTCGAACGCCCAGGAAAGATGCTTGTACTCCTAGAAGATTAGCATAAAACTTATGGAGACATATTTAAGAGTTCCCGATGATTACGATGGCTTCTAAGCTGCAGGAGGGCGTCCATGCATGTGCCAAGTGTAAAAGGTTTTAAATAAAAAAACCACTTTACCCTGTGGTTAGTGGACAAAGTAGCCTACACGACCTTTTATAGCGCATTAACAGCCTCATCTTTTGCCACATGGCAAGTCCTCGAAATAAAAAAAACAACTAAACTTCGGCCAGTTTAAAATGCTTACGTCGTAGTTCAGGATTCCCTTGAACTCCGGGAAAGGACCCAGTGCCTTGTAGTCGGTGCACTTGCTTTTGTAAGGCGCCGGAAGCCTGAAAGTGCGAAGCTGCGTGCCATGTAAAACGTGGGGCACGCGTCGAAGCATTTCTCAGAACGATTCGTCGAAGAGAGAAGGAAGTAAAAATTATGGACGCAGTACAAGAAAATCACTTTATTTTTCGCCATCATGTAACAAAGCGACATCATAACCATTATTTTTCGTTTTCGCCATTCATTATCGCGATGTCAAACATGAAGACTATTTTTTTCACGAAAAAATTCTCAGAACGTATACGCCACGTGATTTTGGACTTTGCCCCAATGCATGCTTCAGGAAAAACATTCTTACTTTTCTGACTATCACCAATAAAATGATACTGAGAGCAAGCAATCTGTTATGCAATGCCGGCTGGCTTCGAACAAACACACGTCTGTAGAAGCTCTCATAGGAGGCTGAATAACGATTGATTGATTGATTGATTGATTGATTGATTGATTGATTGATTGATTGATTGATTGATTGATTGATTGATTGATTGATTCATTCATTCATTCATTCATTCATTCATTCATTCATTCATTCATCCATTCACTCGCCGATTGATCTATCTATGCAGTCATTCATCTGCACCCCCCAGGACAACTCTGTAACTTGTAAGGCAAGAACCATGGCCTAGTGAACGGATTCAGATTTTCGGAGCAATATCTCTTAACGCACATCAATGTCTTGAGTATAATGCAAGTACTGACGATTCCACCACCCCCAATCATCGCCATGGCTATAACCGGGTACTTGCGCTTTTAGAAAAACGCTTCTCACCTGCTTGACGGTGGCGTGCATGATTTTCCCTGGGAGCAGCTGCACTGCAGAGAGCTGATCGGGCGGACTGAGTCCAGTCTGGTGAACGAACAGAGGGTACACCCGTTGCGGGAGCAGCATCATCGTGTCGCGCTTGGAAAATCCGTAGCTCAGTTCCAGTTCTGCAAGGTGGATTAAATCATGCAGATTATCCCTTTACAACTTCGAATAGTATGCGGGTCTACAAAAATCGCACCTAGAGGTGCCCTGAATCCAGTACGGCATTATTCTTATTCTTCACGAACAGTCTCAATGAAAATCTGCAATCCCCCCCCCCCCCCCCCCCCCCCCCGGATAAACATAACTCCTCTTCGACGAGAATTACCAGCGGCGGTTGAGTACGTGCACTCACCCCACTCCCACTGCTTGGGGCATTCCTTGAAAGGGTGTTCCTCTTGGGGAATAGCGTTAACGTCGAGCGTGAAGCACTGCTGCGACGGGCGCCTGTAGTAGGTGTTCTCGATTCTGCAGTTTTGATCACAGTCCCAAAAGGGACCGTGACGTCGAGAAACAAAGGTGTGTGTTGGTTTCGTACCCGATAGGACGATAAGCTAGCCAGGCGTGGAAGAAAATAAGGAATTAAAACATAAATTTCATCAACATTTATTCAGGAATGACCTACTATTGAGGCTTGAGGCTTTAGCGTCATTCATAACGCAGAGTTGTCTGCCGTGTTCGAATAACCGATTGATAGAAACTATTTCCTTAATGATACGAGCTAGGTTTCGTTTTCTTTTTTAACAAGTTGAAAATAAAATATTTCTATTACACATTAGTATTAATAACGTATAATACTATGCGTATTCAGGATTCAGGATTCGCATTCTGCGGACATAATTTACAGAATGCACTGAAACAAGACAGGTATATTTGTTTTCTGCGAGCTGTTCTCTTTATACAATATGAGGAGACTGCACAAAACACAGAGCAGTGCATAATTAGCACCTGTCAGAACAGTTGAAAGCAGGACAAGGTGCCTTGCCAGCCGTCATGGTGCAGTCGAATAGTTCCTGGGCAGGGAACATCGTTGCATTACGCAGTGCTGGAATAGCCTGGACAATGTACAGCCCAGGAGCATATACCTGCAACGAGTTTAGACATGCAAAGACATGTGCCTAGAGAGCATCGCAAATAATTCTAAATATATTACGCATTTTATTTCGCAAGCACGAAACGACGCATGCATTTGTTTCGATTAGCGGTAATAACCATTCAGAGCAGAAATATATGCATTAATAAAGCAACTTAACGACGGAAGTATTTCGTATAAGGCAATGATTAGCAATACAAGATTGATTTGCTTCGGCAATAAAATAGTCAAATATTGTAACAGTGTGTTTCCTGTATCTTGGGAGATAATCGCACCAAGCGCTTGACCGTACCAGTAGAAGGAAAACCTCTATGTCAAATTCTTACTGTTAGATGTACTAAATACTCTATACACTAGTGCTGTTAATTAGTAAGGAACCAATTCAGTGCCCTACTAACGTAAATTAATCATTTCCCTTAAGGCCTGAATTTTCATAGCTCTCTTACCATGTCATGCTTACTACACTTGTTAGGCCTGTACTTGCACAGTTTATCGATGCTTAACCTGCGGACGAAATAGAGAAAAAAGGCAGTGAGCCGCTGAAAACACTTCGCTCTGTAAAAATACGCACATTAATAGAGCACTCTTAGTCACTACCCGAATCTATACCGTTGAAAATTTAGGGCAGTTCTCATTAACATACATCCGCATACTTGTTCTGTTAACATAGATTCCCAAGCAAGCGTTCGAAGACTTTCTAGAGTGCTAACTTTGTATTGAAGACGCTTGCGCTGTTCCTGTGCATTTAATCCCCTCCAAAGGGCGTATGAGAATACGCGACACCCCCGACAAAAAAAAAAAAAGTAGAATACTTGACCTCCGGCTAGGCCTAATCTCGTTATGCTGTTGCTGACGCTACGTGGCTCCCACCGACGTGGACCACAATTGCGTGTAGATGGCTTATTGTGACCGGTTGCTCATTTCGCTAACCAGACCACCGACCTGCACAACATTCATTGGTCAGAGATGGCGCTTTGAACGATACATTAATCCGCGATTTTCGAGGACATCGAAAAAAAATCTTACACGCAGCTATTAGAAAATGCCAGTCTTGAAGCAAGTATAGACTGAGTTGATTGCAGATTTCTCCGCAGTGGTTCTACGTACGCTGAACTACACTCACCAACCATCGACGCACACCGTGACTGCAGGAAAGACGATGTAATTATTGCGCTGACGCTCGTTCATGGTGACGCTGAAGTTGTACTCGAGGTAAACGCCGAGCACGCTGTAGAACTGATACAGAAAGCATATCAAGCACACGGAGCCGATAAATACGTGCAACGGGTTCATATCGGCAGGTGAGCGGCTGATCGCGTCAACCGGTTTCCTTTCCCAGTAGGAATCGGCTTCGCCTCTGAGCGAATTCCTTACGTTTCTCGAGAACAACTGGAATGATCAATAAATTTTCTGTGCCAATTTTGAGAAATCAATCGACAGAGCGTGCTGGCAACTTATTTGCATGTCCTCTTCGTTCTTCCTCTTTGAACTTGATCGAGCAAGTTTTCTTGTAACAACTACACAACCTCTTTAGAGACGACGAAGACATGCACTCAAAAGCACTACCTAATTGTTTCAATGCACGGTGTCGCAGCGTGATGACTAGCTTGGCTGCAAATCGATGTAGTTTAAAGGACATCGAAAGAGCATCGTCGTTCATTGCTACATACTTGGACCCTTTTCAGCGTATGCAAATAGAAGCGCATAAGTAATGAGGACAAGTGGTCATCAATGCCAGAAGTAATGACTTAACTGTATTCGAAGAATCTCTTTAGCATAAGCGGCTTTCCGCTTATCGTTGGAGCGATGACTGCGAAAATTACCTTGGAATGAAATAAATACACGTAAGAAAAGATTAATACATGCCAAGGACGCCTCAAGTGCAGCCAGCAACTGCTCTAAGTAAAAGTTACGCTCAGCACAAGAGTAACTTTTAATCGAAAATGTTTTTAATTCGAATAAGCTCTTCGTATTATTTTTCTACTCCGTTATGTAGTCAAGAACACATTCAGCTGACTATTATACTCAGCAGTGGGTACGCAAGGTACGCAGTAGAGATTTATTGGAAAGTAGCAAACTGATGTCCTCAACCAGGACAGAACTTTTTTCATCAAATAAAGTTTCTTCTATCTCTTTCCCTCTCAGCCTCAATCTAATTAGCTGGGTACTGAAGCACGTCTTTGTTTACCTTGTTTCCTTTCCTTGAAGGCAATGTAAAGACGTGTATTGCCGTTTGAAATCAATAGCGTTAATTATTGCACTTTAGTTAGCTCCTTTTGCCATCAGCAGGGCATTTGGTATCCTTATCCTTCGAGATGAGTCACCTTGAAAGCTGAAAAGTGTTGTTTCTATCATATTGGCTTTTTTTTTTGGGAAAGAAAATGGCGCCGTATCTGTCTCACATATCTTGGCGGACACCTAAACCGCGCCGTAAGGGAAGGGAGGAAGGTGGAACTGAAAGAAAGAAAAAGAAGAGGTGCCATAGTGGAGATCTCCGGAATAATTTCGACCACCTGGGGATCTTTAACGTGCACTGACATCGCACAGCACACGGGCGCCTTTTGCGTTTCGCCTCCATCGAAACGCTGCCGCCGCGGTCGGGTTCGAACCAGGAAACTCCAGCTCAGTAGCCGATCGCCCTAACCACTGAGCCACCGCGGCGAGTCTTCCATCACATCATATTCATATCATATGCACTATCGTTGTCTTTTTTTTTTCGCGCCAGCTGTCGTTACTACCATGAAGCCGCTGTACTATTTGTATTCTTTTTTCTTTTCTTGCCCCAGGTTTACTATAGTTTGCAGCCGTTTCTGAAGCCTAAAAAAGTTATTGCAAATGCTGAATACTGGACCCCCCCCCTCCCGTTTGAGCGCTTACGTCGCTTCAAGAATTACGTCATGAAACATAAAATTTCATGGCTTTTTTTTTGTTAGGTTGCTTGCAGAGCTCTACAAATGAAATGAATGAAATGGAATGTTTATTCGGCTATATTTACAATATGCCCCCGGGGAGAGGCACAAGGAGGCGGACAAAGCATGCCTCCTGACGAGGCCAACAGCCCGGCTAACGCATCAGGACAGAGGTGACAAGACGGCAAATCACATATGCAAAAAAAAAACTTTACAGCAAAAGAATAGAATACCTTAAGATAACCTGCCTAATCTCAAAGAGAAACAAAAAAAGACATTCCTGATATCTTAAAAAAGCAAACATGACACCGTTATGCCCGAACTATCTAACCAGGAAAGTACAGCACAGCTAATACCAGCAAATTGAAAATCTTTTGCAAAATTGACAACAGACAATGGAGTACAAATATTCAATAAAGAGAGAA
>NC_143013.1:282935441-283022941 GCF_055824585.1 Amblyomma mixtum
TGCTTAAAATGTGAACAAATAAGTTCAAACAAAAATAAGTCCGGTTTCTTTTGGGTACCCCCTCGTACGCGGTCAACCCGACCCTCTCCCTTACACCAGAGAGAAAAAGAACGGCCGGCTGTCCGATGGCTAACAGATGGGCGGCCGGTAACAGATCGCATACGTTTGCGCGATGCCCTCGTAAGAGTAATGGCCTGTCGAGGTGCACGTTAATTACCTTGCACCAAGCGCCTGCTGTCTGCATTTGCTGTACTTGGGATTCCTATACTCGACTATGCGGGTCCGTGGTCGCACACGTTGCGTGCCTGTGTGTGCGTGCATGCGCACATATTCCGTTAGGCATGACGTATTCGGGGCCCGAACTCAAAGAGACGGGTGATCGGTCCCATTTAAGGATCTTATTACGTCCGGGGATCCTCCTAGCTATACTACACGTGGCGAGGATGATTAGTGGCTATACAGTTCCAAGCTGGGTACCATAATCACGCGTTACGAGATGAAGGCGTAGGGATGTTAAACATGCGCTCGCTGGCCAGGACATGTTTGCTCGGCGCATTCGGTTTGCGCAAATATGCTGCCGCATGTTTGCGTATTCCCGCTGGAACTCCGTTATCTATCGATCGATTGATTCCCGAAACATGTGAATGAAACTTTTAGTGTGTATATACGAGCCATCAGGACTGCAGGCATAAGTACACAGTAATGCGACGCACAGTGGATATGCACTCAACAAAAACACACTGCACAGGAATACATATATATGGGAGTAAAACAGGAGAGCTGTCCTCTAGTGCGTGTTCCTTTTATAAAAAGGAGTGCGCTGGAGAACAGTTTACTTCTTTCTTTACTCATTTTTGTTGACAGTGCAGTGCTCTTCCAGAAAATTGCACAGAAAAGTTGCCTAAATAAAACTAAGAAGGGTTTGGTTTGGTTTACGGGCTTTAACGTCCCAAAGCGACTAAGGCTATGAGAGACGCCGTAGTGGAGGGCTCCGGAAATTTCGACCACCTGAGGTTCTTCAACGTGCACTGGCATCGCGCAGAACACGGGCCTCTAGAATTTCTCCTCCAAAGAAATTCTAGCCGCTGCGGCCGGGATCGAACCCGCGTCTTTCGGGTCAGCAGCCGAGCACCATATATCCATTGAGCCAGCCCGGCGGCAAAACTATAAGAAGGTTCACGCAAGGTAAAGACGTTGATTCGCATTATGTGCGCGTCACAGGAACTGGCCACAGGGAGGCTTCTTTGCGGACAGGACATCTTCCCTCCATTAGTCTGAATTAATGAACAAACACTTAGAACTGACATTTTATCAGGACCTGCATATCGCGTTCACTTGAGTGCCGCGATCAAAGCTTAGCTGTCGGGCACCTCATAAACAGCTGCGTTAACCGCCTTCTTCGCAGACGTAGACGACTGGATGTTACGTGCATCGGTGACGTGTAACTGGATAGCGAACAGGGTGAGGTGGAGAGGAGAAGGGGGTAACCTTTAATAATAGCTGGAGATGTATATTCTCCTAACCTACCAGGCAAGCTACTCCAGGTGAAGGAGATAAAGATGAACCGAAGCACTTTCGCACATAACTCTCGCGCACACGCATAGTAGACACGCAGAATTTGCAGACGGTGCGTCTCTGAGAAATTTTAAGAGTGTACGCGTTTCAGTTAACTCTGAAGCTACTTGCGCGTTGGGAAGTGCATCCTTCATCAGAACTGAAGCGCGCGAAAAGACGCGGACTCAGGAAAGATGTGGACACACCCCAAGCAGCGCAACTAAACGGCCCAGCATTGGGAACGTGTTGGCAAATGCCGGCCCTACAAAGGGCCAGAATAAAGCTCCATCCATTTGCAATAGTGCGGCGTGGGACGAGCGCTTCATTTTTCTTTTGTCGCCGTCTACTTCGGGCTTCAATCTGATAATGGTTAATAATCGTTTGCGAAGAAAATTCAACAAATTAAAAAAGTACCTAGATTTAATGGCAGCGTTAATGGCAGCTAGCCCATATGTCTTGTCCGTCCTATTATGTGAGTTTTCGTCCGCCATTCGAACGCGCTATACTAGCATATATGTCCCGAAACAGAGATAGATGTATTTATTCTGAACTGTATCACCAGGTGCGTGATAGTGTGGTACGTGCATTGCGTTTCAAGAATACATTTGCTCTTGGATTCTATAACGGGCTATGTGTCTTGTGTTGCGTGTAAATCTTTTCAGCGGCAAGCCTACACTTGTGGACGAAACTTGTATTACTTTCGGACACGTGGTTCCGACGTTATGTTGGCGCACCTTTTGTCGCGTGTGAGCTGCGGTTTGAATAGATAAGAAGCAGCCAGCTGAGCAGAAAACTCAAGCTCTCCATAACTCTTTGAAGCCAAAATTTTGAAAAATCAAATAAGAAAAAACATTACCGCTATCTAATTCCGCTACCTAATCACGTACGCACGTTCAAAAGCAAATCTCAAACTTTTGTTAACACCGCTAAAATTTAAGAAACCCGTATGTCGCCCATTAGCATCCGGTCCATTTTGGGCGGTTAGGCCTGTGTGAAACACGAAATCGAAGAACTCGACCCATCTCAAAGGCTCGGAGACATTAAACACGTTTTTATCCAACAAATGTCTTCCTATTCGTCCAACAAAAACCGGAATATCAAAAACGAGGAATATTGAGACGCAGGCTGGTAGACGCAAGTTCATGCCCCCCTCCCATGCCATTTATTTTAGACAGCTTGCTCGCAGTCGCCCCAAACATCTTGACCTGAAAGCGCTGATTACGGAGAACACATTGGCACCAAACTTTGTATGCAAGCTCCGTTCACAGCCCGCAAGCGGTGCAAGTTGCGAATTCGCGACGCTGGGAATTAAAGGGTTAATCTACATCCAAACAACAAACAAACCAAGTAGGTGCGACGCTTGTGCCTTCACAAACGCATTGCATTCGCTTCCACCCCCCCCCCCCCCCTTTCAAGAAAAAAAAGCTAAAGAAAAACTTGAACGGACAGGTTAGTTTCCGGATGGGTAAACTTCCTAGCGGTGTAGTACGTTAAACCGTGCTTGAAGAAAGCATTGAAGAAAGGAAAAAAATAAACAGAAAAGGTGGTCCGCGTCCCCTCTGCCAAGCTCTAAATACTCCGCACAACGCATGCCAGAAGAAAAAGCCGCAAATTTCAGGTCCTCGGACAGCTCTTGCTGTGTTGCCAACGCCGAAACGGTGGTCGGTAAACGGAGGTCGTGATTTGCATATCCTAACGCGAGCGAGCACAGCTCCCTAATGGTCATTAGCATGTAGCCCAGGAAGGCGGCATTGCAAAGCTGGCGGCATCATTTAGACTTTGCAAGCCTTGTCCAGGGCAGGGCTCGCTGAGTCGTGGGAACGGTCAGACAACTAGGTAATACGGCGGACAACAGGATCCCCTGGCATAATGCGGTGCTGTAGATAGTACAACTGCCTCCTCGCCGAACTGCCTTTGAGACAAAGAGAAGTTTCTTTTTTTTTTCGTATGCCAGTTTTATTTTAGGTATTTCGATTCCAAATGTCAAAAAGAATTACGACCACACTTTTCACCCTGTCCTAACGAATATTTCAACAGTAGGTCCTTACAATGGTCTGTCTATGAACTGTTTGTGGGCTGTTTAAACAATCTCTTGCACAAGGCATACCAGATAACAGTATTAGGCTAGCACAAAAGCATAATAGCTTAATTGTGTGCAAAAATGCAATACACAATTCAGTGACCGTTTTATAAACGGTCTCTAACCTGTCTAAACAGAAGTTTATCGGATACCTTCAGGTGCGAAGAAATGATGCCGAAAGGAGTACCGCGCCCATGCTCATTGCTCACATAAGTGCACACACTTCCAAGCTTATCACCTTAATCACGTGACCGAGACGGTGCATTTTCAGAACCTCAACCCTTTCTTCGTTATAAAATTTTCAAGATAGAGTTCATAGTTGTCTACAGGCTGTGAATGAACAATTTAATTAATATTTTACGAAGGGCTCCTCACGTATCTTTTAATGCAGCTCAAAACCCACCAAGACAACGTTATTTCTGGGCAGCCAGATGAGCGCGGATGTTTTTGGTTGCGACATTAAACCCAGAGAAGTCCCTTATTTACCTCCCGCCTCAAAATTACATTAATTTCCTTCGGCTGACGTGGAGAACACTACTACTCAAATATTGCGCATATATGCCGCCACAGTCAAGTCGAAGACGCAGAACTCAGCAGACGACGCGGTTTCCAAAGCACTCTTCTGCGACACGCCGGGGTGGCTCTCTCAAGGTCGCGGGTTTGATCCCTGCCGCGGGGACCGTATTTCGATGGAGACGAAGTACAAAGACACCCGTGTGCTCCGCGATGTCAGCGCACGTTAAAGAACCCCAGGTGGTCTAATTAACCCGGAGTCCTCCACTACGCGCCCCTCATAGCCCATGTGCCACTTCAGGACGTATGAACTCCACAATTAACCACTCCTATGCTCACGAGTCAATCGAACCCGTCTAGAAACGCACAATAAACCATCCCCTCTGTTAACCAGCGGAAGCTTTCGGAATCGCTTGGCGTTTCTTCATGATGAAGTACTGCCATTATTTCTTCAAAGAGGAGGAGGTAAGGTTTGAAGCAGCAAGAACACATTAGCACGACCGGAAGACATAGATAACGCAACTACTGTGCCCCCCCCCCCCCCATCCCTCTCGCCCTGTATACGATGACGGACGGCGAGGTTCCCAACGCATCGTCGAACCTACTACGTGAAGCGTAAGCAACGGTCCCGCTTTCGAACGCACTCTCAAAAGGAGAGGGCTCTTTCAGGGCGGAGGAGACGCGTGCTCACAACCCCACGCACGTCTAAAGCGCGCACTTCCAAAAGAGGAGCGTGCAGGGGCGAGTTGCATGCTGACGACACACAAATACTGGCACCGTTCGCCGCCGACCGCGCAGTCATTGTTGTTGGACTGCCTTCGCCTCGGGGTAATAATGCACGCAAGATACGCGCTAAGCAAAAACACGTAGCGCTGCTGCAGCTGAGCATGCCTGTGCCTTGCACGACCTGTCGGGGGTCGCCGGGCCCTCGTAACAAGTGCATTGATGACAGCATAGTAATAAAATTCCGTGATGAAGTCGTCCAGCGCTCCACTTGCCATAAGTTCCTTGGTGTTACGTTTGAAGAAAACTTAAACTGGACCGCCCACGTCGACAGCGTGAAAACCAACATTGCACGATCCATCGGTATTATTAATAAACTAAAGCATCTCTTTCCTTCTCGATTAAAAAAACAGTTGTACTATAGCCTAGTACATTCGCGCCTCCAATACTGTTTATCTGTCTGGGGTACCACGACGAAAACTAACATCGACAGCTTGCTAACCTTGCAGAAACGTATGATACGTGTCGTTGAAAATGCGCCCTATAGAAGTCATTCTGCGCCCCTTTTCAAGAAGAATAGTACATTAACAATACAAAATCTTATTAACAAAAAAACAGCTATTGTAATATTTCGAGAGATCAGCCATAATGAAAGCGCCTTTTTCAAAACATACCTTCCAAAAGAGCACACATATAATACAAGACACACTACGTACAACACAGGCAAGATAAGGACAAACTATGGTATGCAAAAGCTATCTTTTATAATTCCAGATTTCCTAAATCATCATCCTACCATCCTCAGTATTGTAAAAGAATCGCCATCTCTAGGAAACTTAAAAAAAAAAGTGAACTTGTACCTGTATCTATTCAGCTGTGATTGTTTTCCTTGAAAGTGTAACTTGCGTTCACTGTTTTTATTATTGATTGCATGTTACTTACCTTCCATTTTAAGTGTATGTATATACTTTATGTAATTTTTCTTACCCCCTGTTGCTCGAGTGTTTTGTGTTTTCAGAAAGGGGGCTGACACTTAGTCAGGCATTCGTTGCCTTTTTTTCAGCCTCCTCGACAGACTTTTTTTGTATTTCTGTCGAAAATAAACATTCATTCATTCATTCATTCATTCATTCATTCATTCATTCATTCATTCATTCATTCATTCATTCATTCATTCATATTTACAGGGAACGATCAGCGTTCTTAGTTTCCCGTTTGCAAACATCGTTTGCTGTGCAGTGCAAACGGGACTAGAGCACGCGTAACAACAGATGAACGGTCAGCACGCAAAACGACTCAGTTTGCTTCGAGAGGGGGCGGGAGAGGCAGGAAGTGGGGTGTGGGAGAGAGAGACGAGAGCAGACGAGAGCTAACGGAGACGAGAACTACGGCGAGTCATGCCTGCCCGCCGCCGCAGCCGTTCCCGGGTCGCGAATGACTCGTGCAGTACAGAATGCGACCGCTACGGCCGGGGCTGCTGCGTTGGTCGGGGAAGCGGCGGGCTGCGTGTGTACTGTACGTGAGCCTAATGTACACGGATGTGTCAAAACGAGCCGCCGCCGCGTTAACGGCTCGGCGAGGAGATAGGAAGCGAATCTTCGGCCCAGGAAATCGGGAATGCGTGGAAAGAAATAAAGCGAAACAAAAGCGTGTGTGGGGATGCGCGATATGCTATGACGTGGTCGCGACCGAGTCCGTCCGGACTTTCCTGCGCGGGTCATTGGACTCTGCCGCGTGTCTGGTTCCTGGTGCATTATTCGCAGGGGGTGAATTGGACGAGAATGGGACGTGAAAGCAAGACGCGGGACAATGTTGACTAACAACTTCCTTTGTTCAGGAGGCTAGCTTCGTCATAAACTTCGTACGGACTTTACTTCGTACGGAAGTTAATCAGCAGCGCTCTGCCCCTTGTCTCTCATGTTCAGTCTCATGTCAGAACTGACGTCAAAATGAGAATTTAGAGTTTGGAAAGGATCACGGACAGACAGATGATATTTTTGGATGAGGTGGATATCCCTCACCCTACGCACCACATCTAGAAACCTTTTTTTTATTTATTTAACAGCGACAAGCGATAAGGCCTCTATGCGTAGCGAGTGGTTCCCCATCATGGCGTCCCTGAAGTCATGTGCCAATAATCTACAACCCTCTAATGATCCCCGGACTGCTTACAAACATTTTACGAACATTTTTGGAAGTATCGAGACAATAATGAGTGCTGCTTTAGAAAAAAAAAAAACAAAGAAAAATACCGGTTGCTTTGAACGCGGCTCTCCCTTTTTGATTGATCCTTTATAGGATAGCGTTTCGGGCAGATAGGGGCCTCGTTTTGCGTGTTTGTGATAATGCGGAGAGCAGGCCGGATCCTACGGAAAGAAGACCGTGAGGGCGCGCCCATTATAGGAGCAGCCACAGAACGGTTGATACGGTTCTCCGAACGTCATTTCTCGCTCTTGACGAAGGGAAATGTAATCTCCACTTGGAAGAGGAACCCCCCGCGGAAGCCGAGGTCGCTACAACGAGCACGTGAAGATGCATCAGCGCTGGAGATGGCACTCGGCGCTTCGGCCTTTCTGGCAACGAGATGAGGATGAAACGAAAAGGGAAAAGAAAAGCAAATCCCAGAGACAGGAGAAGACAAAAACAGGAGAGCCGCTTTTTAAAGGGATCATGACGTGAACAAGCAAGCTTATTACCGGATACGCGAAAAAATGTAAGAAACAAAAAACGCGAGAAATGTTTAAAAGGATAGGAGGGGCTTAGTCTTGAGTGAAGTGAGGGATTAGGTGGCACGGCCGGACGGCGATAAGGTCGAGCGTAAGGCAAACGAGGGGAAAAGAAAAGGGTCAAGTGCGCAGCTAAGAACTGCTATAGTTCTTTGGGACTAGCAGAGGAGGGATTAAATCTTGGTGGTCTTAACCTCATTCTAATATAGAGGAGAGAGGAAGGGGAGGTGGAATAAGCTAGTCCAGTAATATCTCGCGCACTTTTGCAGTCGTGTTTGATAGGCGGCCTTACTGTCACCGCGATTTCTCAGCCCACTTGACGTATTAAATACGCCAGCAAGACGAGCGCAGTGGTGTAGGGATCGCTACGACAAATGGATGAGCCGTACGCATACAAGAACAACTCCTTAAAAGCGAAGTATAGTGCGCATATGTCGAATTGCTTCCTTTCCTCCATTATTACCCGGCTTTAGGGCAGAATATTCCAGAAACAGGTACAAGAACAAATAGAAAGTTGTACCGTATCGCATTCTACAAACGACCAGTCCTTAAAATTTTGCGCCCTTCATCTTTTTCTGCGCCTGCTCCACGGGTGGTTCTCACCTTAAAACCCCTGTCTCCAACTCAAAAAAATTGCGAGGACACTTTGGCAGCTATAGTGTTGAGAGGCGAAAGCCGAGTACACTATGCCGTGACGACTTCCGGTGGATGTGACGTCACACCGTTCCTGTGGCTATAACGACGTCTGCGTTATTTCGACGCAATTTCGACATTTTTGGTTGTAATTAATTAGCTAATTATTCTACAGTCATCAAACGTGGCTTCTAGGTTCATTGTTTCCTGCTCTATATGAAGCATCCATTCGTTTTCTTCTATCTTTTTTAGTTCCCGAGTTAGTACGCTGCCAAAGGTGTGACACCCTCTGCTAACGGACGACAGTATGAGCCATTAAAAACTTTCGCCTTAAAAATGCACTTCCTGCATACAAGTGGTGCGCACTGGCAGTTCTAACGGTTACGCTAAGAGAACAGGTCGGAGACGGGCCGAAAAAGAGTACGACGCAACGAGGTCTACTATAGTGGGCAAGTCATGCAAGAATTGCACTACACAGTCTTCAGATTGTCTGCAGACTGTCTATGCCAACTTGTGGACAGCCACTAAGTAGAAATTTTTTTTAAGCCGCCTATAGACAGTGTACAGGTTGTCTATTCTCTGTTAAAAGAAAATTTTGAGAGGGAAGCCTCCTGCTCTTCAGTAAAGACTTTTCGTCCATCTCCTCATCTACCCCTTTCTCCTGATATACACGGATAGAGCTTGCATGCACTGTCAAGCTCCACCACCGCCCTCTGGCATCGTTTATATAGCGTCACGATGTCGCACGTGGCAGCCATATTCGTAGGAGGGGCGGCCTTGACAGTAGGAAGAAGGGGAAGGGTGGCGGTGGACGCGCACAAACTGTAACGGAGGGGACCGCGCTGTGGCCGACCGACACCCTCCGCGACGGAAGGACACGCGCCGCACGAAAGTTCCATTAGACGGGGGGCGGCTTCCCTCACGACCTCCGCCGCCGGGGAGTCGAAGCTGCAGTCTCGCGGAAGGTCGCAGGGCGGGCTGAGGCCGGTAGCGTGCGCTGACCCTTAAAGCGGAGTCCTCGAGCGGGTTAACGGCGTGCCAGGAGACAAATGTGGGTCGACCGCAGCAGAACTGTCCAGGAACCACTCCAACTCGAAGTTTTGCTAGTAGACCTCCCAGGGGACAGTTTCTTTCGGTGTCTGTGCGCAGGCTTGCGCAGGAAAAAGAAAATGGAATATGAGGGGCTTGGTGGGGGCGTTTTCTGTAAACAACCAAAGCTGGAAATATGATTTTACGTTTTCGTTGGCTTCAAACTAAATACCATTTCCATCTTTGTCTGTGGTGACGTTTCTGAGAAAGGAAATGTCTTCAGCGGTTTCTTTATTCGAAGAGGTCACTGCTACCATCTGCACGAGAGGCAGTGTCTGAACTTTCTAGAACCCAAGGTGGATGCATCATATATATAGGGGCGAATGAAGTAGCCACTGCTGAATTATGTGGCGAGCGAACCTACCGAAATTTGCTTGACGCTCAGTTTACCAGCTGTAGCCAGTGTCTGCCGCGAACAGCCATTGAATGCTTCATACTAGGAAGAACTGAAGCACTGCATTAGCGACGGCTTCCCTTCAGCACGAATATGAACTCCTTATTACACACCAACCCAGCGACATCGCCATTAACATGTTAACCGTGGAAAGGAGAGATGCCGCGAAATTCAGAGGCGGAGTTGGCATACCATTCAAACGAAAGTCACAAGCTTCAAGCACCTGACAGAAATTGCACGCTACGTAAGTCACGACGCCGACAAAAGTGAACATACAGAACAGCCTCCGAATAAAGGAGTCAAAGATTACATTCGTAAAGGCGTCGAGCACCGCGGAGAAATACTGCAGGCAAACTATTTATTCAAAGCCACGACTTTTCCCACTCGAAGAAAAGATAAAACAGACACACGTAAGCCACATTCCCTATTCACGAGTCGGCGCATTATTCAAGCCAAGTCGTGTTTCGCGACTACTGCTGAAGGACACTCTCAAAACTTTTCGAGAGTTACTGAAGACGTTGCCTAAACCTCCATCTCCTTACCTCCCCGGCTTTCTAGGTTGTCCCAACCTAGCAACCTGTCCAAGGCCCGAAGCGAAGACGAAACGCTGACAAGATTACGCTTGCGCATGCAAAGGCAGGCTTGTGCGTCAAAAGGAATGGAGGGGACGCGAGCTCTCTCTTTCCGCCGCCGCCGCTTGTCAGTGGAGCGACAGGTCCCTTCCGTTGCATATGCAATCACAAGCACAGCGGCAGTCTCTCTCATCATCTTGTTTTTGCTTCTTTCGCTTTTTTTTTTATTTCAGGCGATCGGACGACAAAAGATGTGTTTTTTGAAAAGGAAGTGGAAAACAGCGAGATTTCTTTAAGAAAGAAATACAGAGCGCTTGCAAGTAACGCTTCATCGAATCGTGCAGAGTATTCGCCGATGCCTTTTTGCTTTAGCAAACGCTTGTAACACAACAAGAGCCGGGAAACATGAAGCAATTATCAGGTGTTAACGTTTCTTTGTTTAACTGTTAAGAACGGCCTCGTATCGGTTATGCAGCGGTAAGAACATTGAAATCTTGTCAAGAATAAAGGCAAGCTAGGTGGCATTCCTTTATAAAGGACAGTGCCATCAACGCACCTGGAGAAACTTCTTGGAAGATGGACGACTTCTGTTGTTAACTATAATGTCTTTGCGGGCGATGCAGGTATATAAGCACATTTCCCTACCACAGAAAGCCTTTCATCCGACCCGCCTAAACCGACGTAACATTTTAAAACCAGGAACCAAAACAACACTCTCACTTCGCGCTTGTCTGCCGTTGCTCGCAGAACGGTGGAAAAAAAAACGGGGGAACGTAAACTTCAGGGCATCATAAAAAGCGACGCATCGAGGCTCACAAGCCAACGCAGCGTCGCCAAAGTATACACCGACGGAGCTTCTCCATCGGAAGCAGCCTAAAAAGACCGGGCCGTATCCACTTTTGTGCAGGGGCTGCATAAGAGAACTAAGAACAACGCCGTCGACGTCAAGGGAAGCGTCTGCGCGCGTGCACACATCCGTCGATCACGTTACGCGCCTGCTTTCAAACACCCGCACAAGGGTGAACCAAGAACAGGGGGCGGCGTCTGAGGAGAAATAGAGGAGGAGGAGGAGGAGGAGGAGGATGACGACAGCCCCTGTACAAACTGTCGGCGCCAGGGAGGCTGCAGGGTGGAGGGGGCGTCCATACAGGATCAGGCAGCGACCCGAAAGAGGCCAGGGAACGTGCAGAGGGGAAACCGTACGGGGAATGAAAAAGGCCAAAAAGGGAAAGGAAAAGGGAAGAAGTGAGTGGGAGGTGGAGAAAGGAAGAATAAGGTGATGAGCGGGAAAGGGGATGAAGGATGACGAGGATAAGACTGAGAAAGGCACAGAGGGACCTCATACGATGAGGCAGCCGTCGGGGAAGGAAAGCGCCAAACGGGTAAAATAAAAGGGGGAAAATGGGAATGCGGTGCAGAGAGAGAAAAGGGAAATGGAAATGATGTAGGGAAAGGAAAAGGCGCCAAGAGAGCAGGGACAGTGGCGCGAGCGCCGCGGAAAAGGAGGAAGGGTGAAGAATCTGGAGCAGAATGGGGAGAACGGGAAATAAATAATACAGAAAGTGGAAAAGGGGACAAAAGAGTGGGGGAAAAGAGTCCAAAGGGAAATGTATTGCAGGAACGAAAGAGCGCGTAAGGCGAAAGTCTCGAGAACGAAAGAAAGGACTAGGCTGGAGCAGAAAGAGGAGGACGATGAGCAGCGGGAGAAGACGGAGGAGGAGGAGGAAATAGGGAGCAGAGTCCCGACTGAAGCCCGGGCCCGGGTTCGCCGCCCTCCAGCACGGCCTCTGGACGAAAGGGGCCTCGCCGCACGAGGTCTCAGTGAAAGAAGCCCGCTTCGCTTCTTTTATACAAGCCCTGGGACTTGCCCCCACTACCGCAAGGTTACTGCGGGAGCCGACGGGGCTTCCCGAGCACTGTGGGGTGCACTGAGAGAACGAGTGGATCGTAAAAAGAAAAAAAGAAAGAAAGAAAGGAGGAAAGGGAGCAGCGGCTGTGCACAAGGTCCCTGTTTTCTCTTTGATCACCGTCGGTTTTCTCTGCGTCTCTTTCGCCATTACTGGTGAATAGCTAGCTAGGTGGCAAGCTAGCCACGGCTGCTGTGGTTACTAGGTTGCGCTGCTAGCTCGCTGCCAACGCCCTCGAGAGCAGCAGTCATTGATCTGGACGGCCCGACGAGCGACGACGGTGAATGTCGGAGAAAGAGCGCGATGCCTGGGCTCGGGCCGACTCTCGGTATATACCTTCACGTTCTTTCTTTCTTTCTTTCTTTCTTTCTTTCTTTCTTTCTTTCTTTCTTTCTTTCTTTCTTTGCTTCCTTCCCTCTTTCTTCCTTTCTTTCTCTCTTTCTTTCTTTCTTTCTTTCCCGTCAGAAGAAGCAGCCAGCGAGTCGCTGATTGGAATTCCCGAGAGGGCAACAAGGACTCGCCTGCCGTGGATTATTACCGGTAATAAGGCTCTTTTCTCCCGTCACGCGGAGTCTATCCAGTTGCGGTCCTTTTTTTCTTGTTTTTTATTTGTTTCGACGCTCGCGTCTGTTTGCCTCTCGGGGGTTACGCGGAGAGCGGGGAATATGCGGAAGGTACACAAATCCGAGCCAACCTTATCTCATTATGACAAGCCAGCGGACGTCCGGTCCTAAACAGGTCATTGCTTCCAGAACGCTGCCCTGCAATAATTATGCCCCCTCCAACAGAAGGTGAACAGCTGGAGCGAAATATTAGCAGCATTGAGTGGAATGTTGCCGTGCCTGAGAGCAAGGGCAGATGCATGATGATGCTAGAGGTCCAATTTCGTAATGTCAGGCAAACTCGCGTCCCTTCGGATCGTACTTATAAGTTATTACGAAGCTCGCAGAGGAATTTACAGAAGTCAGGGCCACCTTCATTCTCCCTGGCTGTCAACGTTCATATAGCTTTGCATATAAATGCGGACATAGAAGGGAAACAAAAGGTAATGGCCGAGCATATGCAGAACACAGGGACACCTTATTCTATTATGTGTTGGCAGTGAGATAACATTAGCAGCAGTTGATGCCTTTAGCGGAAGTGACGTCACTTCAGATGTAGTGACGTCATTTCTCACTAGCCAATGGGCATTTTCTCGCATGGTGACGTCACTTTCCATCAGCCAATGGAAGAATTTCAAGAGCGACGACGCATTTTGGCACTATGGGGCTTCTACATTAAAACGCCACGTTTCGTTTAATTACACGGATCCTTGCTCTCGGTGAAGAGCTGTCCACTTGAAGAAGTAAACGTGTTCCTTGACTGCTTAATAGTTGCGTACTGTCGCTATTTGGCGCAAAAAAAAATATTGCTATGGCTTAGCTCAGCTAGGCCACGATATACACATCGAAAGGGACGTTAGGCGCCGATAATAATATGCTCGGCGCCTCACAACCATGGCAACCGGTTGTCATGGTTACGGCGCATGCGCAGTACTGGCCTGCGACGACCGCCCGAAATGCGCCTCTGACTAGCGTAGTGTAGCTTCCGCTACAAAAAGGCGCTGTCTGCATATTACTGCTCCCATCAGTCCGAGCTCGCAGTATGTGCAGAGCAAGCACCGTATAGAACTGGATAACGCGGCCACAAGTGCAGGCACATTTATCCATCACCGAAGGCATGGGACATAAATATCTGCAACAGTCTCATCCTACCTACCTGCGCTATATTGTCGATTTAATTTTTTTTTCTTCGCGCGTTAGTGGGCACTAACTAGCCGAATAGCCCTTGTAGTCGGTTTATCTGCCTTTCCTGCAAGCCAAGTTTTGCTTTTTCCTCTTATCGAAGCTGCACAGCCACCGAGCAACGCGAGGGCATAGCGCATGAATACTTAGCGATATCGAATAAGGATATACACGCTATGCACCAAGTAGGGACAGAAGCCGTGCGCGATAAATATTACAGACAGGGTAGCAATCATTACTTGATTCTTTCCTCGTTTGACGGCCTCCTTAATATTCTAGTCGCCTGCAGATATGACTCTTTCAAAGCCTTGGAAGTATCGACGGTCACGCTTGCTCCGTCCCCGTATAAACAAAACAAGCCAGCTCAATACCGCGACCGTGAAACCGTGCTTTTATTCACTCTATTGGACAATGCGAGCATTGAAGAAAAAAAGGGCTGAGGCTTAACTTGGTTAAGCCTGGAGAATGCGAAGCATCATCGTGTCGCGCAATTTGGAGGCGCACAACCACAGCGACGGCGCGAGGTGGGCCCCCGTTTCTCAACTGCCGTGACGTCATCGTGTCACGTGGTGTGACGTCATGTATCACGTGATTTGGAGGCGCATAACCACGGTGAAGGGCTGAAGTGGTAGCTAAAGTAGTATGCTTCGCATAAAAAAAAATTCGCTGTGGCTTAGCTTGGTTAAGCCCGGTAATTGCGAAAGCAATATCCGTACCTACGCCATGGTACAGCTGGTAGTGTAGCTGGTGGTGGTGCTTGTGGTTAGACTTGTGGTGATGCATCGGTTATACAATCCAATCTAATCCAAACCAATCCAATCCAATCCCATCCCATCCCATCCCATCCAATCCAATCGATTCCAATCCAATGTAATCTACTCTAATCTAATGTAATCTAATCTAATCTAATCCAATCCAATCCAATCAAGTCCAGTCCAGTCCAATCCAGTCCAATCTAATGTAATTTAATCTAATCCAACTAATGCAATCAAGGTCAAATGAAGGTCAATGGTCGTCACCGCCGCGGCACGATGGTGGTCACCCTGCAAAGTGCAAGTAGCATTGCTTTCGCAATAAAAAAAGGTCAGTAATGACTTGGCCAGCAACGTCCCTTAGACCCAAAATACCAGCGTTAAATCGCAGAGGCTATTGCGACAACACTCGTCCATGTGTCGATATCCCGAAGGCCGAAACGACCTGGGCCGGTTGTAACTGTTTTACCACCGCACCGCGCTCTGGCTTCGCCGTCGCAACAGGGGCCATCGCGTCTCCTGTGCCGAGTGCGTTGTTACACCGGCGCCTCCTTTTCTTATTTTCTTCGGGCCAGGGCGTTTGCGGTGGCATGGTGCTCACGGCAGAGGCGTTGGGCCGACTAGGAGCAGGGCTTTACCCCGCGGGGTCGTTCGAAGTTAAGCTCGCTCTGTGTCAAGGCGGCGAACAACGATCTCGTGGCAAGATAACGAGTGCCAGCCCCCGGCCAGCCTCGCGGCTTTGGGAACAACCATACTAAAGGGCAGCGACTGTCAGCAGGACCAAAATAAAGCATCGAGAATACCTAGAGTTTATATCGTCACGAAGTGATCTTCGTGGTTTCCGCGCGGAGGTAAAGTTTTTTGTTTTTTTTTTTTTCAACGAAGCGGTTCCCTGACCAAGGATAGTGCACAAGTTGTCCCCGATGCTTCCATTGCTATGCCCCGCTGACGATGGGGCTCAACAGGGAGGCGAAGGCCACGGGGTCGCCACCTTGACTCCATGGCGCCCTGTACTGCCTCGGCAACGTCCCGAGAATCCCTTGTCACTAGTGAACGAAAGTGTCGCGAGAATGCTGCCGAGCGTTTTTAGGCACGGATCTTAGGATTTCGAGTAGTAGAAGAACAGCAACCGTCCTGTTGCTGCCAGAGACATATGTTCCAGAGGTACTGCGTGCCCCTTAGTACATGCATCTTTTACAGATTTACCTTATGTAATTTGACCTAGTGTAATTAATATTTCTTACCGCCCTACGGCAATAAACCCAGTCAACCCATATCCCAAGTAGCACGGGTAATCGGTCCAATATTGGGGATGGATGGTTTCACTCTGGTCCTTTGTAGAACCAGTAGAACAATAGCCCACGAAATAGGAGCTAATCAGCCTTGAAGCGTGATTAGCTTCATCAGCGGTTCCTAGAGGACGCATTTTTCAGCAAACTTAAGTGGCCAGCTTTACTTCCACCGAATCGTCCAAGAAGTGGGACGTCATATAAATATTTTATTTCCATACATGCATTGTACATATTTTTACATTTTTGATTATTAATATTCAGATTTATATACTTCTTAAACTCATTTAGACACTTTTATTTACCAAACTCCTTGTTTTCTCAAACTCGTCTGGAACGAAGAAAATTCTTTGAAACAAACAATTCCGAGATTGTCGAAACGTCTACGTTCGTACAAAACCGCAAATCCTTCAGTGGAACCACGCATCAAGACTGCGCATCCGCACCGACTAATTCCAGAGGAACACTCGAATACTTCAGGCATTCAGTGCCCTTTCTAATGGCCCGTATTCGCTGGCCTCGGTTTCAAAGAACTGTCCACCGCACGCATCAATCGTGGTATGCAAGCCCTGAGCGAAGCCCAGGACATAGACGCACCCAATAGTGGAGCCAATGGCGACTCGAGCATTAGTCACCGCGGTAAACTATAACCCCATCCTGTACGCTTTGAATATGTTAGAGCACGAAGGCTCTACCGCCTTTCCGGGTAGGTAAACAAAGGCCAGCCTGCCCTGAGCGATGGGGATCGCTGCTTCCCCCACCGACAGCTTGCAATCCATCTTGGAAACAAAACAAGACCGATAGAGCCGTGTGAAGGACAGGGCCAAAGCCTGCAAATATATATAGTACAGCCAACATAGACACACACAGTCACCGGCGTCGCCGCCGAGTTTCAAGACGTTCCGTCCGATAGGTATATATTCACGAAAGGACTCGAATAGCCGGAGCTGTTCCGCTGATAAAGAGAAAAAAAAAATGAAATTAAGAGAAATGTTCCCAGAGGCGTCATCCATCTTCCGAATCAATGCTAACGCGCGCGCGCGGAGACCAGTTTTTTTTTTTTTTTTTTGCAAAATTCGCTGGAGAGACAGAAGAGAGAGAAAAAAAAAGTGAAACAAGATACAGAAAGGAGGAGGTGGAAGAAGAAACGGAGTATAACAACTCCATCTCTTCGGTAGATGCGCAACACTCAACGACCTTGCGGCGGACAACATTGTTTCATGGTCGCCATACTTAAGAACAGAAAAGCAAATTAAAGCAAGGGGCAGAGAGCGATAGAGTTCATGGAAAGAAAGAAAGAAAGAAAGAAAGAGAGAAAGAGAGAAGGAAAGAAAGAAGGAAAGAAAGAAAGAAAGAAAGAAAGAAAGAAAGAAAGAAAGAAAGAAAGAAAGAAAGAAAGAAAGAAAGAAAGAAAGAAGGAAAGAAAGGAAGAAAGAAAGAAAGAAAGAAAGAAAGAAAGAAAGAAAGAAAGAAAGAAAGAAAGAAAGAAAGAAAGAAAGAAAGAAAGAAAGAAAGAAAGAAAGAAAGAAAGAAAGAAAGAAAGAAAGAAAGAAAGAAAGAAAGAAAGAAAGGTTTGTTTTCGGTACCGCTTTGGCGTGCCTACAAAGCTTGCTTGCCGCCGCCCTCGTGACCGCGTCCCCGCCGACACGACAGTCCACGCATTGTTCTTTCCCGCGAACAACGAACAACAACAGGGAGGGGGGGGGGGGGGGGTTGGTTCGCGTGCCCGCGCGTCGCTGAATGTGTCGTTCGGTGGGCAGCGCGCTAAAAGCGTTGGCGTGCGAGCTAAGTGGCGAGAGGGTCCTCCTTTGTCTCCTGTACCTATTACTGCCCCATCCCATTGTTGTTGTTCCGTTTTCTTCGCCCCTAGCCTCCCGTTTATGTGCGGGATTTGCGGACTGGCGAGGAAATTAATTTACCCCGAAGGGCGAGCGGCAGCGCGACCGGACTGGAAGCTCGGCGGTGCTCTGCAGAGAGAATGACCTCGCGAGTGGTATGTATACTGTCACAGTGTCGGGCACCTCGTCGTAAAGAGAGCGGAATCCGCACAGGGTTTTCAAAACTTACGGCCCCAGTTTCGGACTGATTTTATCACTCTTTTATTCCTGTTGCTTTCCTTCTCGCTGGGATAACTGGTTCGTTCAGTAGCCAGTGTAGCGCGTCTACAGATTTCGATTACGGCGTTTAAATCTCGCTACACAAACTGAGTTGTGTTTCTTCGAAACAAAAAAAACTGAGACCACCGATAGTGCAGCTCATGTCGTGCACAGTTTCTTCTTTTCAACGCCAAAATAGCGGCGGCAGCGAGAGGCATTTCGTCTCCATTCAGGCCTAAAGAAAAAAAAAAAGGGAATCTTATCGCACACAGAGCACTGTGCCAAGCCAGAAAGGAGCATGCACGAAAGCGTCAGTGATGGGTGCACAGCATGACACAACCGCTCGCAATTGGATAGCTTTCCCAATGCAGGTCACTTTCAATAACGACAGCCAAGGCTTATAAAAAATTACGGGCGGCACTTAAGACTACTTACGTGCTTTGAATGCGACACCATTCTTTCTATTTTTAATTCCTTTTTATCTTTTGTTTATTATTTATTTTTCTCTTCCTTTCAAATGCGACACCTTCTCATTAGCGTGCACTCGTAAGGCAAGGCAGATACGTTGTTCAACTTCCTACGCCAAGAAGCAACGCGTACTTTAGTGCTCCCCTCGCATTCTGAAAGTCCTGGTTTCAATTCCAACTCCCCGCACATTCGGGAGAAATTTTCTTTGATACCACGGTGACGTCATCTGGTATTTTCGGGACCACTCCTGCTGGTCCACGCCGACGCCGGGTTTCTTTGCTGATGAGCCATACAATGGTTTCTCATTAATAAAGCAAGGAAGTAGTATTAAGTCCCGGCTGATCCTGATTAAAAAAAAAAGTAATGAAGTTCGGGCTAGGTGGTCACGATTCCTTGCGAGTCCAACGCAACAAGCCTAGTACGAGCCAACGTAAACAAGCTGACGCCTGCCCAGTGTTGTGGTTTCATTTGTACTCGTCTTTAGCTTGATACGTTGCGGGGAGTCGAATGTACTCCTTATTAGACGAGGGCACTTCTACGTACAGCCTCTGTAAAAACCACCCCGTACGGTTTCCCTTCTAAGTGAGACACAGTGTATACGCAGCCTTCCCGGTACTGCCTCGTGGCCCAATTCGACGCCCACAGAGGAGCCTGTCGCTGGCTTCCAGGAATCCTGAGCTGTGCGGTCTCTGGCGCGTACGCAGGAGTGTGCGCATACGAGAACAAATGGCCGCGGGCGCCCGAGTCTTCCTGGCGGCATTGTGCACACGAGGAGAAGACTTCGCCGCCGCACCCTTCAATCCCTTTGGAGCAGCGTGGCGCGAGCCGCAAACAATGCCCGGCTGTTTTCTTTTTCTTTTTTTACTATTTCTTCGTTTGCCTCGCACGCGCCATCCCCGAGCACAATGGCTGTCGCGCGCGGAAATGCTTTGTCTCTAGGCATGCAACCTTGATGTATGTGTACGTTAGACGAGACGGGCGAAAAAAAATATACATGCTGCTGCACCCAGTGCCTAGCCTGGCAGGCAGGCCTTTTTTTTTTTCGTCCCGTATCAGGTAAATTCGCCTATGCCTTACCGCCGACGGCACAGCCAGAACGGGTAGAAGCCCCGAAGCGCCAGGAGAACAATACAGTGCCGTCTTCAGGAGAGCGCGCTCATCAGAGGAAGGGCTGTGGTTTAACGGCTTCAGTTTAACGGTACAAGAGGAAGAAGGTTACATTACAAAGAAAAGAACGGTTCATCGCGAGAACGCCTATCTTGTCGGGCTGGCATAGGAAATGGAAGAGAGCGAGACCCTTAAAGCGTTCGCGGGTTCCAAAGCCGCCGTACGCCGTGTCGGGTTTCCCTAAATTCCCTTTATCAGTGCACAGTCGCCAGGCGTCTGCAGGAGCCCATTGTCCGAAAGCGCCGGCGCCTTTCCTTTCCGGGAACCCGAATAGCGCTGCCCACTCCCGGTTGTCAGCAGCTCATCCCACGCTGCTTTCCATAAGCTCGGACATGCAACGCGCCAACCCGAATGGCTTCCTTGGAAAGAGCGCCGCTATCCGCGAATGGACCGCCTCCCCATCAGTCTAACGGCCCACACCTCCACTCGCGCACGATACACCCATACAGCATGGATATGCGGCAGTGGCGAGAATATGAAGCCACAAAAGAGAACATATGGCTATAGAGCACTACAATTTCCTCGTAGCGTCTTTCTTACACCACTACATTTTCTCCTGTTTGTTACTGCGCCACAGCTGAAAGCGTTCGTGAGAACAGCTTCTTTCCGTTTCTTTCTATAGCTTCAGCTGTAACTGCAAGCACTCCGCTCCCAACTTTTCCTTTCGCCCTTACTTCGTTTTTTTTTTTCCTTTTTCGCTCGTTACAACTGCGGTAAAGTGAAGAAACGAGATCGCCCGAATAAGATCAGCAAGCCACACTATATACGGAGAGGCCGAGACATAACGTTCGCTGCGAGAAACGGACCCTAAAACAAAGGGAGGTGGGAAGTGAACACAAAATGCAGTGGACACCAGAGACCCCTGCCGACCGGTCCAAGGGCAACAAACACCTTTAAACAATGTCGATTCGCTGAGGCAGCAAAACAACTCTCCGCGCGCGATCGAGGTTGAGTTCAGGTTTCCCGACGAGAGGGTGGGAAGGGGGGGGGGGGGGGGGGGGGCAGCTTTGCGCGCGCTTTACCAGAGCGCGCGGTCTAGCAGAGGTGTCGCTGGAGCTTCACAAGGAAGACCTGCGGGTTGGAGGTCAGGACATCCGGGCGCTCCCCTTCCCTTCTGCTAGATCCGCCCTTGCACGCACGCGGCGACGAAGCGTTACGCCGAGTACCGTTGAAGCGGAACTGGCCGCGGTCGTGTGTCGCAACCGCGCCCGACCTAAATATCGCTCCGGACTCGCACACAGAGTGACGCACGGACTGCTCATGTGCCTTTCTTTCGCCCTCCAGTACATTTCGATGCATGTCGGATGGCACCCACCGACTGAACTGCGTCGGCAAACCGTCATCAACTAGTATGTGCCCTCGACGTTGTTAACGTAGCCCGACACTGTAGAAACAAATGACCTGCAGAAAGGCGACGCAGGCTCTGACGGCCCTTTAGCCATCATGCAACATATATCGAGGAGTCCTACCAAGAAGACCTAATGTCTGTCCCATTCCCAGGAACACACCCTCCAGGATTTGACGCTCTACCTCTAAGGAGCTTTGAACATCATCTGCGGACATCTCGTCACGCGTGCTGCGGCGGGTATACTTCTTGTTCAGCACGTGCAAAATATCTTGCCGCCGTTCGCTCCACACAACCATACACTTTAAAAAGAAAACCGAATGGAGTGAACAGTAGTATTCCTCGCGACGGATGACCAGACCTTTCGGAGACTTGGTGACCAATTTGCAGTAGTTATTCCCTAAAGGTTTAATGGTTTACCTTTAAAGGGAAGCGAATGGTTGCTCCCGCAAAACTAAGCCTGCGCAATCTTCCGGGGGCGGAAAACGACCGGAACCGCATTCGGACTTCGATTACTTTAATGAAGCTCTGCTCCGTGTATCCACCAGCTCCGATATGACAGCTTCTATAGGGTCGAGAGCAGCCTGCAGGGAAAGTTATACCCTTTGGCATCAAATCTAGCCATAAGCACCAGAAAGCTACTAGCAACTGTGGCTATCCGTCTGTGCACATTTCGCCTTATTCTAAGGCTGTCAGAAAGCAGGCGCTTCAAACTTCTACGCCGGCATGCGCAGCGCAACGGAGGCAGAAAAAAGAAAAGACGAAAGCGCAGCCACGGAATTCCTCCCAAACTGACAGCTGCCTCTGTAAGTGAGGTCAAAACTACAGGTAATGGCCTTCCAACAAAGGTGCGCGTAGGCCCCAAAGGATATACCACAGATGTGAAGGAGAAACTGCTGCGTACTGCCGTGTAAATAATAAAAAACTAGTCATTTTCGTCTCTTTCTTTTTATCACTCCTTCCTTTGCCGGTCACTCAAAAACGGTACGAGGGCTGACGCAAAGGCTAGAGCACGCCGATGAGGTTCATTATACTCTGCTCTGATTTCGACGAAAGGAGGACGCCGTAAGGTCAACGCTATCGGTCGTTCGTTTCCCATAAAACGGCAATTGCGCCAGTTTTTCCTTTACTGAGCCAAGCCGTGTGACGAGGCAGCTTCAGCGGCGGCGATTGAAACGCGGAAGGAAATAAAGAAAGGTGAAAAGACAGGCCACTTAGGTTCTCAGCACAGTAGCAGGCAGGAATTGAATCCCATAGACGAGCTTCCTAGGCCGATGCAAAGCCCGCCCCCTATACGCTCCATGGCCTGCGGTGCCGGCGACAGCCATGTGGCGGCTGGATAGGTAAAGCAGTGCCTGTGCCCTGGGCTAATGATGTCACGTTTTCCACAATGAGCAATGACGGTTGTCCCCACAGCACGCCACCATCACCACCACCCACGGAGAGAAGAGTCGCCGTGGCCTCGTTCCCAAGAGCCGAAAAGCCCGGGGGAGGCGGAACCAGATGGCGCGGCCGAGGTGTACAAAAGGACGCGGCGGAAAATAGGCGAAACAGCCTCAATTACTTGCGAGCGCCTGCGTGAGCCAGCGTGTCAACGGCGCGGCCGGAGAACATAAGCAAGGGCAACGACAACAAAAAAAAAAAAATACAGAGCACGTCACCTAAACCACTTCTGGAGCAATGGAGAAAGAGGTGGAGAGGGCGACTGTATGAACCGTACGACCGTGGTTTGACTGCTAGCAAAGAAGAAAAGAAAGGCGAAGGAAAGGAGAAAAAAAGAAAAGAAATGTATAAAGAAAAAGAGAGGCTGCTCGACGAATGCCCGTTCGGTGGTGCTGCGACGGATATTGCTTTTTTTTTTTTTGCGTTCACGTGTACCTGTCCCGTAGACCCGTCCAGGCGGTCAAGTCTCCTCCTATCCATTGACCGACGTTTTCACGGTGCGAGCAATTTTCTCGGCTGCGCAGAGAGTACGTACGCGCCTTAGAAGAAAAAGAGCCCTAAAAAAAATAAATGCAGTCTATGACGATGGACTGCTGAGAGAAGGAAGAACAGGTAGCGAGCCGGCAGCAGAAGTGCAGGGCGAGCGAGGTGAAAGAAGAGCAAGAAGTGAAAGAGAAAAGGAATCGAAAAAAAGAAAGGAGGGAGCTGAGGAATAATGAGAAGTGGAGGAGGACGAGTAAGAAGGGGCGCGCGCTCACACACAGGCGTTCAGTCGGTGATGGTGGCAGCGACGTAATAACGACCAAGCAGGAACCGTCAGGAAGAGCAAGAGAGAGAGAGAGAGCCGGCTCCGCGGCGGCGACGGCGTCTCCTTCCCTCTCCCTTCCCTTTTTGGCGTCCGCGACAGGACAGACTCTCGGTGGACCCGAAACGAGAAACGGTGAACTTCCAATCTGCGACCTCTCGTACCCGCGCGACACGCCCACTACCTATCATTACCCTTTAGCTCGTACACTTGCGTGCGTGCCACGCCGACGCTGCCGTTGCTACGGCTGCTTGCAGCCTTTTCCGCACTGTCCGAACAACCTCGCCGTGTCCGCAGTGCTGTAGCCTCTGCGTATGCCTGAATGTGTATGTATGAATCTGACTGCGTATGTATGAAGCAAGACCCTCCCTCCCCCCCTTACCCACCACTTCTGAGCTTCAAAAAAAAAAGTTCGAATGACAAAGCTGTTGCTTCTTACTGTTGGTAAGCGCCCAATTCTGGACCGAGATTGCGCCCTAACCAACAAAAATCGTAGAGCCTGTTTACTCGAGGTTGAACTGCAAGTTGACGATGGATGAGAAAGAATTGCCTTCCTCACGGGTGCAGTGAATATCTGTGCGAGCGTGGACGCATGAAAAATGATGCTGAGCTTGAAGATATCAAGCTAGATGAACGAGACGAGTAAACGGATGTGGAGAGGCAGCAGTGTAGACGCTCCGAAAGGGAGAGAAGCAATCGTGACGATGCATGGTGTCGATGGCCCTGTCGTCATCTGCAGGGCATCGTGGGAACGCCGCCAGCCGTCGGATATGGACGGGGCGCTGTAATAGGAAGCGTGCGGTCTTCCTTCCTTCGCTGGAACGTGGAATCCTGTCACTTCTGCCGATTCGGCCCGCGGCGATGCTCGTGCCGGAGTCCGCGAGGAGGACGAGGCGTATTCACGATGCGTTCCAGTGGCGCACCGGTCGGCGCTCTGTACGGGCATCGAGAGCACGAAGAGGACAACAAAAAAAAAACAAACTTTCCTTAAATAAGCAGTACCACCTAAGAGCCAAATAAAAGCGATAAAGCTATGTACATTGTTCTGGTTGGTCCAGTGTCCTACTCTTTGGAGCATCCGAAACATACAGGGCGGCCAAGTTTTAGTGACACGAATTGGTATGGCATTGTATGGTGCAGTACGGTACGGGTGTGACACGGTATGGTGTGGTATGGTATGGAATTGTATGTTATGACAAGTTATGGTATGGTGTGTTAGCTTATAGTATGGTCTGGTAAGTATGGTGTGGTATGGTGCGGAATGGGAAGGTATGGTGTGGCATGGTATGGTAAGTTAGGGTGTGGTGTAGTATGGAATTGCTTTGTATGGTAAGTTAGGGTATGGTGTAGTATGTGTTAGCTAATGGTATGGTATGATATGGAATTGTAAGTTATAGTATGCCATTGTACGGTATGGTAAGTTATGGTACGGCGTAGTATAATCCCAAAGTGAACAAGGGAGGGGAAAACCTGAGGGTGCTTGCAGACGTTTCGACAAGAGGACTTGTCAGGTTATGGTATGGTATGGTATGGTATGGTATGGTATGGTATGGTATGGTATGGTATGGAATGGTACGGTATGGTATGGTACAGGCGGATGGTACAGGCGGTTTAATGTCCAGCACCCGCACATGGGCTATAAGAGGCGCCGTAGTGGTAGGCTCCGGATCAATTTCGAACTCCTGGTTTAACGTGCATACACATCGCATAGAAAACGGGCGTGTTTGCATTTCGCCTCTATCGAAATTCGTCCGCCGAGGCCGGGATTCTATCCCAACAATAAAAACAAACTTAATAAAAAAAACTGGCCCACTGAACCTGTACTGGTGCTTATCAAAGTGCAGGCGCTAAAGGCTGCTAAAAAAGAAGCAAAATGGCATCCAAACAAAGCGCGATTAACTAAACGACCTGAAAGACGAACACAAAAGAAATTTTTACCTCGACGTTATTGCGGGTAACGCCGAGATCCGCAATCAATACCACTAACGCTCGCAACGCATGTCGCGAACGACCATAACTTTCTAAATTAAATAACGCGCCCGTCGAGGCGTCAGCGCCGAAATCTCTTGAAGTGCACATGGGCAAAGTTCGCTAGAGAACAAATAGATCCGACGTTCCGAAAGAGGGCCAAAAAAAAGCTTTAGCAGCTGGTGAAGACTCTTTTGTAAAGGTTAACAACGTTCTCCAGGCCCTAGCAACAGCGACTCGTTCCACATTTTCGCCTTATATACCTTCCGCATAGTTCACTTTTTAGCAGAAAAAAGACCTTTTAGTTAGGGAAGCCCGCACTTAGTTATATATTCGGGCTTTCAGCGCCTTAACCCGGATTGCTTTCGTGCTATCTTTTTGCTTTTTTTTTGTCTTCCCCTAGCGAGGACGGTCCCTTGAGTTCCGCATCGTCGCGCCGAGCAGTTCCAAGAGTCGAAAATGTCAAAATCCGCGCTCTTTCCGGCGACATCTCACGAGCCTGATTTCATATCCCCAGAAAATGCCGCGAAGTCTTCACGGTGAACCTCGGGAACGCGTATGTTCAGAGCGCTGGCGGCTAAAATCGGTTTTCCCTTTCAAACCGGCGAGCGTCACAAAATGCGCCCCCATGTGTGAAGAGAGAAAAGAAAATTCAGATCCGATAAACTAAAGGGAATTAAAAAAATATAGCGTTGCTCGGTTGCATCACAACGTGAGATCGAGTCCTGATAACGCGCTCGGCAGACCCCGTGTATGCTCACCCGCTTCGCATATGACGCGGCTGAGCGAGCTCGTTATAGTCCGCGTATCAACCGATATCTATAGGGACCCCTTTCGCAACCGTGGGTTCAGAGAAAATTGAAGCCGCTGAGTCGTACGAAGACGACAGCGTAAGCGACTGACTCCTCTAGTCGCTACGCCACGGATACTATATACAGCATTCTAGCAGGAGCTTATGCATACCACCAATCCCACACTCGGCAGTTTATTAAGGCGAAAGCCTTTAATGGCTCATACTGCCGTCCGTTAACAAAGTTTGTCACACGCGTTTAACTCGAGAACTAACAAAATATAGAAGAAAACCAATGGTTTCTTGAGATAGAGGAGGAAAAAACGAACCTAGAAGCCAAGTTTGATGACTGTAGATGAATTACTTAATTAATTACAGGCTAAAATGTCGAAATTGCGTCAAAATAGCGCGGACATCGATATAGCCACGGGAACGGTGCGACGTCACATCCACCGGAAGTCTTCACAGCATAGTGAAAATTGTCACAGAATGGTCGAAAAAAACACCGGATTTGTGTCAAATAAGATGTAAAAATGTGTAATTAAGCGTAATTACCACTTAAGATACCCGAAAGATGTATAATTTGGGTATCGATATAGCCACGGGAACGGTGTGACGTCACATCCACCGGAAGTCGTCACGGCATAGTGTCCTCGGCTTTCGCCTCTCAACAATTAAGTTGCCGAAGTGTCCTCACAATTTTTTTTCGCGGGTCTGACGAGAGAAGTTTTACTTTTAGGTGTATCGGGAGATAGGTCTTCAGTGTGTAGAGCGCGACGCATTATCGATTAACCCGGCTAAAGAAGACTGCAGACAGGAGTAAAGGTCACCTGCAGGCATGGCATTATACGATCGATGAACGTGTAGGCTTTCAACAGCTACAGCTTCAAGGCTGCGGGGAAAAGGCTTTCATTCATCTGGAAGATTCTTCCAAGGTAGGACCATTACCATACTAGCGCGGTTATTTCAGTTCGTTGGTTGTATGGCTCTCATATATTCACAGCTCGTGAACTATACGAGTGTTCACTTCAATATGAGCAAGCTCTCCGTGTGGTGTAGACGTCGCTAGTTTTGCACTGTAGCGAGGTTTTCTTTCTGGAGGACGGCTAGAAACTCACTCACTCACTCGCTTCACTCACTCACTCACTCACTCACTCACTCACTCACTCACTCACTCACTCACTCACTCACTCACTCACTCACTGACGCCTCAGCCAGCCGCAATAAGCATCGGTAGTCGACGAACTCATTCCCACTCCGATTTTGTTTCCGAACTGATAGCGAACACGACGTCCATTTTCGATATCTTACATATAAGATCAGGATACTTTAGCCGCGTGCCTTTCTTTTTTTTTTTTTGCTGCAGCCCGTCGACAGGATCGGGTGAACATACATCTGTGGTACGAAAGTAGGGACATTAGAGGAATATCCAGCTACCCCTGTATACTTGTACTCTGCAAATGCCCTTCCTAAAAAGACATCGTCTCGCTGCAAAACCATGCGGCTTTCCTCGTCAACGATTTCGCGTATCATCTTTCTGACACGAAGTAACCACGCTAAAACCTGTCGCCCACTGATCTGTATGCCCCGTCCCCGTTCATAAGCCGTCTACGTTCGATTAAACACCCGATTCACTCACGGACGAGCCCCTCGGTTCTCTTATGCACAGAAAACTCAAGCTGCCCACTACCGCCCCCTGCCGTCTGACAGCCACGACCTGAGTAAAACGGTCGGAGAGAAGGAGTGAGTAGAGGGGATGACGGGGGAGAGGAACAGGGGAAAAATAAAAAAGCAAACCACTCAGCCCAGCCCGACACCGGCAATCTTGCGCAACGCGATGCACTGCAAAAGCTGTGGAATCAGCGTGGGCGCCGCAGCGCATATGAAAGCAAGCGCGGCGCCTTCGGCATGCTGCGAACTGAAGGCGGCGCGGAGCGGAGCTCGACGATGCCGCCGCCGCTGAGGTCACCGCATGCATAGCAGGTGTGCCCCGCAGTAGAGGACCTCCTCGGAGAAAGGTGTCACTCACGCTGCGCTCGGGCCTCGTGTGCATGCAAGCGCGACTGAGTTCAGTTTGAGAAAAATAAATGCATAAAAAGAAACTCACGCCCATAGCCTTTCTGGGTTTATCATACAGCAAAAAAGTGACTGTAGGTATGAGAGCTATATGTACGTCCCCTCCACCCTTTTCTCTATCAACATGGTTTCGTGATAGTAGTTTCGTTTTATACTGCGCCTCCAGGACTACCGCGACACCTGGTGTAGGAGTGCCGTCAAATAAAGACGTGTTCGCCACTAGCGCCCCCTAAAGTCATTTCTGGTGTACAACAGCGTCCACAAACGACAATTTGTGGACGCAATGAGTTGAAACACGCTTCTCGGCTTGCAGTTTCGGTATCGACGCGTAACTCAACCGAATGCGGACGCGACAGTTTTCAGGAAAATAGTCACTCTTTACACGTGACGCGAGTGGCGTTTTGCAAGAAATATTAATCGTCGATGTCGGGTAACTTGTGGGAGAAATATCAACAATAATGCTTAGTCAAGAATCACTGCTCAGACAGGCTTCGAAATGAGAGAACGGCGATCGATGTTGAAGCAGCACCCCCTCAAGTGGCTTCGGGTGAGAGTCGTTACTTCTTCACGCGTATAACTACACTCAGCGACAGACCGGCTCGGTTTTCTTTGGCTACAGTCGGACATCTTTGATTAAATCATCATCATCATCATCGGCCTGATGTCTCTCCAATTAGCTCTGTCCTTCGCCAGTTGCGGCCACCGTATCCCTGCAAACTGCTTAATCTCATCCGCCCACCTAACTTTCTGTCGCCTCCTGCTAAATCTACGCTTGCCTTCTGTTGGAATCCACTTCGCATTACATGCCCTGCCCAAGCCTATTTCTTCCTCCTATGACATCCTATAGGATGTCATTAACCCGCGTTTGTTCCCTCACTCACACCGCCCGCTTCCGATCTCTCAACGTTACACCTATCATTTTCTTTTCCATAGCTCGCTGCGTTGTCCTTAACTTAAGCTGAACCCTCTTTGTTAGCCTCCACGTTTCTGCCCTATAGGCACCACAGACCCGCACATCCCATGCACCGAAATCCGATACCCTTATTTGTCCAAAGGTTGAGGGTTGCCTGACTGTCACGCCTCTTGAGGAATTTCCGTTAACTGTCCAGGCCTGCTGAAAACGTCAACGTCTCGGAAAAAGGAAAGTTGCAGAGCGCTGCTAATAGAAGACTTTCCAGTTCACAGGTGGCGCTCCTTTCAGCCAACCTTAAAGCTAACCTGAATGGCCAGCGCGCGCCAGCCAATCACGCTCGAAGCTTACTCAGCTGAAGTTTGGCAAATAGTGCCTTTTAGTGCCTCCTTGTGCTGTTTGAGAGCGCGGTGGCCGAGAAACAGATGTTGCGAACGAGTACAATGAGTATAAATTGCAAGGCATTTCTAAAATTACTGTGCATCTGCTTTTAACAGCAACCCCAAACTGTTTCAAATTCTGTCTTGGTTCTTTCTGCTCATTTAAGATTTATCTGCTCCAATAGATTTTTTTTTTATTTCGCGTATATCTGCTCACAGCCTCCTTCTTCTTTTCTTAAATCTCTCCAATAATTTTCTTTGGTATCTTTGGCACTCCTCACCAAACCGTGGCTTATTCCCCGTTATGAGTATGGCCCACTTCAGAAGAAGCCAACAGCGACAACAACATCTCCTATCTCGCCATGCCTTGATCGGAATGCAGCCTTACTTAAATGAGGCGTGCATTTTCTGCATTCCGCATTTTTAAATGACACTCAGACGCTATGTCGGCCGCAATAACAAAGCATACAGCTAAGTCCATGATTCATAAAGGGCGGCGCTAAAACGACACGGAGCAAAGAAGTAGCGCTGACGACAGGACGGGCGCTGACTACCAACTGCGTTACGGCCTGGTCTGTTTTATGGCTTTATAATAAAATGAGTTGCTTCAGAGTAAACACTTGGTAGTCAGCGCCCGTCTTCTCTTCAGTTTTACTTCTAAGTTCCGTGTCGTTTTAGTGCTGCCCTCTTATGATTCAAGTATGAACCATCTGGCTCGAGCAGAAATTTCAAGCTTAGTTCAAACTATCTAAAACCAGTGGATGAGTTCAAAAAGCAGTGTTTTGTTTTCCCCTTACACATATGCATCCAAAAAATACACTGTAACCTCAACATGCCGTTCGCTGACATTTAAAGAGATATAAGACAAAATCTACGAAATGCCAGCTGAGAAGACTTGCAGAAATTTTTCCGACTGATCAATCAGTTTGACAACGCCCCCCCCCCCCCCCCCTCCCCCTCCCCTTCCCCTGAGGTTCCACCGAAAACCTGTAAATTAACTCTTGGTGCACGCGCATAAATATCACGCGCGGGTGGAACCGTAAAATTAAATTACATGTTAAATGTAACACAGGTTTTATCAAATCAGCTTGATCCACAAAACACGCGATTTGACACAAGTGCTCGAGGAGCTGGAACGAAACAAACGTTGAGCGCTGATGCAGTCTGCCAAAGCCTAGATAGATATTGATCGGATCTCTTTCAATAATCCACATAATAAAATCAGACGAAAAACCAAGAGATATTTTCACTTTAATTTTGTCAAGTTGTTGGCCGCTCACTTTCTCGACTCTATAGCATTTCCTTGTTTCCTGATCCAACGGCTGCCGCGGTGACCGAGCACATGTATTGTTGCGGTGGCATCGCGCCAGAAACTAATGGCGTCGGATCCTATATTGAAATATATGGCGGCCTTTGATATAAGCCGGGACCGGAAATCCAGAAGCACATTGAAAGCGTATATATCTCAAGCCAGGAAATCGAAGAGCTTTCATAACCTGGATATTGAAATGAATGCCCCCCCTACTGAAAGAAGAGTTTTCGGCGACGAGTAAAAGCTACACACACATACACAAATAAAATAACAATGAAGGCGTGTAGCGGTGAAACGCAGAAGAAAGTAATATATAGCATTCTACAGTCTTACGACTTTTGATCTCCTTCTTTATCAGACGTTACTTGTATTTAGAGTTAAGTCAGTAATACTTCCTTTTATACAACTGGGAGATCATCGAAAGTTCTCCCTTGGACGCTTAGGAAAATAGGAGCTGGAAATAGAAATAAACGGCAGAAAGGAATTGGACTTTATAGACGCATGCTTCTTTATAGTCTCCCTGGGCGCGATATGCGCGTGCGCCGAACTTCCCCGCGACATTTATATTCATGACATTGACCTCTATTCGGTACTGTTTATTTGCACCGCTTCGAACGAACCGCTTTAAAAAGTACAATAGGTGTAGCTGTGGGCGTGGACCGCTTCCTCTGTTTCCCTTTCGCCATCCGGATAAGGGCAAACACGCTTAAACAAACACATAACACCCATATACATATTGATTATTCAAAGCGCATAAAGCGCGGGAAGTTGCCTCGGGCGCCGACTTATGTACAAGGACACAAACGTGCGCCTTCCGTGTCAGATTTATGCCGCACGTGCGAACTGAATTTTCATTCTCTTCCCCCCCCCCCCCCCCCCCCCGCCATGTTTTTTGTACGGAAGAGTTCCGGACTAGAAATCTGGCATCAGGTCTGTACAGGCTGAGAGGAGCACTACCTACACTCTGAACAGAAAGGAAATAAAAAGGAAGTAAGGGGTCTGCTAGGAATAAAAAGGAAGTAAGGGGTCTGCTAGGAATAAAAAGGAAGTAAGGGGTCTGCTAGGAATAAAAAGGAAGTAAGGGGTCTGCTAGGAATAAAAAGGAAGTAAGGGGTCTGCTAGAGGACAGGTTACTCCTTTTTTTACTCATATATAGTCGTATTCGTGTTTACAGTGTAGATGGACGACGTTGTCACAGAGCGAGATGTGGGCTTTTATGTCCCAAGGAACTATAAATACGGTCACGTTGGAAATAACGCTGACATTCTGCAATTCTAGTCAGTGTGTTTGGCGCGTTTACGCCATAAACACGAAATAAATAGATTCTTCTAAACACAGGAATCCCTACAGGTGGCTAAAAAGAATTTGTAAAATTTTAATTATTTATAAACCGGGAGGCGTATTATTAATACATTACAAATTGTCTGTTTCGGAGTAAGACCGGGGGTTACGGTCTGAACGACGTGGTCACCCTAACGCCTTAGCTAACTGGATTGTAGGCTTCCTCTGTGTGTGTGGAAGAACGGTTGGCCTGCAATCAATGGTAATCTCCTTAATCCCCTTGTATATCCCAGTTAAGTCACGCTGCAATACCTGTCGCATACAAGATGAGAGCCGCTTGGACAGCACGCGTCGCGTAGCCAGCGTTAATATGTGCTTCGGTTCCAACTCAGTGACGATACGAAGCTGCTATTGTATATATCTTCATGTAAAGGAGTGACATCGTCCTGTATTTAAAAAAAAGTAGGCACGGATTCAAAGCATATGTTAAGAATACTTTGTTTTGGGCTAGTTAGTACTTTGCCGAGTACGGCGGAATGAGAAAGTCAGAGAAGGCATACAAGTACACCATGTCTCTTTATGTCGGCACTCAACAGCAACCTAGCCGTCCCCCACAGCTATCGCACCTATTGTACGCACACATGGATATGTGCTGGCATAGTCACGGACACGACTTCTACATTCTTTGGGCAGGCATACTAAGAGTTCTTTCAACATTATACACGTACACTCATATACTCTTCACGTACGCTCTGCCATATAAAAAGAAAACTGAAAGAAGCGCCAACGCCAATATTTACAAAGACGGCAGCAGCTCTCAGAGCTCGCTGGACAAACATCCCCTGTCTGCGTAGGAGACCTTGATACACTCTCCACCCCCGTCGTCTCAGGAACGCAGGGAAGAAATGGGAGCGCAGATGCTTCGCGGTCGCTCAGGTCCACAGGACAGCCTCGGGCGGCCGGCAAATGCAAAATGGCTCGCGGCGTGTTGCTCTCGAACGCGTAGCGTCTAACCTTTCTTAGCGGTTTTCCTTTTTTTTTTTTGCTTAACTCTCGGTGCAGACATAATGCGCAGCTGGATACGGTCCGACCCTATTTTTGACATTTTGCTTTAAAGCAAAAGAGGGTCTAGATCCTGCCATGCATACCGGCACGGTGTGCATTTGAAACGTAGCACCGTGACCGCCAATGCACCACTGTTCCGTCCAAAGCAACCGCGCCGGTCGGCGTCGTTTCAAAGAAACAGCAGAGAATCCTGCCGCCAATCGACTAGGGCAGTTATACAGCGAATATCTAGCCGCGTTTACATGAATACGACAGCGGCGCATCGTATTTCCTAGCGTGTCTCGCGGAGGCGATACGCCACTGTTTGTTTACATGTTCCCCATTTAAGTCAGGCGGTACGGTGGCCTCTCGCCTCGTGCATGCGGCTGAGGGGGCCAGCCTTTCTTGTGATGACCGAGGTTTGCTTTGTTATTCTACTGAGGGAGTATTGTATAGCCACCCCAGACAGGATCGAGGGGAGCCCCCAAACCTGTTTCCATCCATCGCGGCAGTCGACTTGCCCTTCTCGATCTACGCCTGCCTAAAGTCCCCGATCAAAGCTTATCCAGGGGCTTTACCCCTGCCTGGTGGATTAGCGTGACGCGACTCCTGGCGCATTTTCCCAGTTTACATGAGTACGATACGCCAGAGAGTTGATACGATGCGCTGCCGCCGCATTCATGCAAACGCGGCTTCTGGGTGCTGCATTTTTCTTTGCAGCGACCGCGCATGGTATGGCACGTGGTGTTTAACGTCCCAGTGCTGAAAATAGGGGCTATGAGAGACGCTGCAGCGGAGGGCTCCGGGTTTATTCCAGAGCATCTTTAACTTGTTTTTACATCGCTTAGCACACGGTGCTTTTCCATTTCGTCTCCGTCGATATGCGGCCGCCGCGACAGGGATTCGATCCCGCGTCCTTCGGCTAAGCAGCTGCGAACGCCACAGCCACTGAGCCACCGCGGTGGGTGCAGCAGCCGCACAGCTTTGTGTTACACTCTGCTCATTTTTAATGCGAAACCATTACTAGTGCCATTACGAGAAAAGCCGACGGCGTGTGTTTGTTAGTCTGTGTAGTACTTGGCCACAACCTTCTTTGAACAGAGTTAATTGGAAAGACATGGAAGAGGCCTTTGCCTAGCAGTAGGCTCAGTTAGGCTGGTGATGACGATGACAAAAGCCACGCGAGCGCCTGCGCACAGCTGCGCTCAGACTTTGTTTCCTCCGCGTGCACCGCAGTGAAGCGCCCCTGCGCTTTACGAAGACGCCTAGCCACCCTTCGCGCATATGGCGGCGGGTAGCACGTGGCTGCGCTATACAGTACTGGCGGCGGCAGAGCGCGTCCTTCATGTATCTCCGGCCGCTGCTTACGAAACTGCGCTTCACTCCATCCGGGAACACCGGAGGAGCCTGCCAGGGCTCCGTATGGGTGGGACACGTTTCCTGCGGCGGGGGAGGAGGAGGAAGGCACGTCGCTGCGACGTGCTCTCCTCAAGAGCGCCTCTTGAGAGACGTAGGTATGGAGATATATAGAGCACCTGAAGTCAGGCATACTTCATTCGTAATGCTATACCGTCCGTACCAACAGTATATCTAAATATATAATACATATACTAATCTACATGATGTTGTATATACACCGGTACATGTCAGTATTACTGCAATGAATAGCTGTATTACGAATTTTTTTTCCAAAGCACATTCGCAACGGAATACCCCCTCAGTCACCTCACAGTCGTGCCAAATTTCCGATCGCTTACTGACCTATTCTCTACGCATTTAGCGCGTGTTATTTTGCATGCTGCTCGTTTCAAACCGGTGCGCGCAGAAACTACGACGACACCAGGCGCGAGTCAGCATACTGACGGCGGGTCTTGGGCCACCAGATATATTGGTGAGCCCAGGAGGCGGGATCAAAGAAGCAACTGAGAGTGCGCCAGGGACAAGACAGAGCAAGCGGGGAGGGTCTGCGGCAAGCGTCAACGAACGAACGGCTGATGCGCTTTTCAAGTGAATCATTCCCCTTTATAGGCGGCTAGGATATTTTCTGAAGGAAATCGAGCTTTGTAGTGTTTTCAGCATCGTTTGCTGCTATGGAGCCAGAACTACAGAACAAGGTCACAGAGTAGTCGCTCCCATGATTGTGCCTTACGTGGTCAAGTTGTCCGCTACGGTTCACATGTGAGATATGCTGGACCGCTGGACCGTATTAGCAGTCATACCACATACCGGGTGTCCCAGCTAACTTGAACCAAGGGTTTAAAAATGAAATATTGGAGTCAGGAGAGTGAAACTACCTGCATATTGGTGATAGGCATTTGGCGCACCACGGGAAATTTTTTGTATCGCAATTACTTAACTAGTAATTAAGATAATTTTTTTAAATTTTTTAATATTGACTTTAGACACTAAATGTGATTCGCAAAGTTGGAGAGCACTTTCAGAAACCCGCATTCCATTATTCGCCATAAAGAAAACCTTACGTGTACCTCTTTTTCCGAGCTCGAAAGAAAGCCCGCGAAATACAAAAAAAATCACGTGACGAGCACATTTGCGCGTCGCGATCGTGCTGCTCTCAACCGTGCTTTCAGTGAACGAAATCAGCTCCGGCCTTTATTCGACGGCCCCGTTGCAGCGGCAGGCCGATATCTTGGCGGGGGTTTTTCGTCCGCGTCAGCTAGTTGGCACCCGGCGACGACGACTTAGTCCCAATCTGATAAGATACTGAGATGGCGAGTCTGCTTTGTCACTCAGAAGCAAAAGAGAAATACAGGGAATAATGTTTCGCCGCGAGGTGTTGGCGGCTGTGTGTTGCAGTTTCCTAATGAGGATTTTGAAAGCTGGAAGCAGCGGTGAAGCACAGTTTGTCGTGTGCTCTTCTTATGCCACTCTCATGCGAGACTGAATCTTTGGTGTAGTGATTACTAGCACTGCAGACATGCCGTTTACAAATGAAGAGAAAGCAGACATGGTTCTGGCTCTAGGTGCATGTCATGGGAACAGAAGGCGCGCTGCAGACCTTATGCAACAATGGCACCCAGGCAGGCGGCCAAGTTCAGTAACGATCCTGCGTGCCTTCGAGACGCTGCGACGGATGGGCAGTTTTACGTCCACACGACACAGAGCACCTGTTTTTGACGAGGACTTCGAGACGCATATTTTATCGCTGTTCGCTCTGGAACCCCAAGCAAGCGTGCGCAGCGTGAGCGAGGATACCGGAGTCTCCAGGTCATCAGTTTGGCGAATACTGCGCAAACACCGCCTGCATCCGTACCACGTACAGCTTCATCAAAATCTGTTGCCACGGGACTTCCAAAACAGGACCGATTTTGCTAATTGGATTCTGATAAAGATGCAGGACGACCCGGATTTTTTGAACAAAGTGATATGGAGTGACGAAGCTAGTTTTTCGCGCAATTCACAGGTGAACCTGCACAATGCTCATTACTGGAGCGATTCAAATCCCTACTGGGTTTTACAGACGCAGCACCAGTACCAGTGGTCATTTAGTGTTTGGTGTGGACTTTTCGACGGTAGTTTGATCGGGCCTGTGTTTTTCGACCAGACGCTGACAGCAGATCGCTACACCAATGATATCCTCAGAGGACCCGTTGACGACTTCCTTTCGGATCTACCGCTCGCCAGGGCCACAAATGTGTGGTTTCAACACGATGGCGCCCCCGCGCACAGCAGCGCCAAGGCTCGGACCTGGCTCGACGCAGCGTTCCCGCAGAAATGGATAGGACGACTAGGTCCCGTGAACTGGCCAGCCAGGTCTCCTGATATGACACCTCTGGACTACTTTTTGTGGGGTCATATCAAGGACAAGGTGTACAGCACACCAACTTCCACACCGCAAGACCTTAAAGACAAAATAACGGAAGTCTGTTTAAACATGCCTGAGGCTGTCATACGAAATGCAACGGCTGATTTGGTTACAAGATGCCATAGCTGTATCGTCGCACAAGGTGACCTATTCGAGCACTTTTTATAATTGGTAAGAAACCGAAATGAAATGGAGTCAGGACAACCGCATGCCACGGCTGTCATCGCCGCACAGCCAAGCCATAAACCGCCACTTTTATTTTCTTTGCAACTGGCAAATAAAACTCCTCTCATTTGAAAACTTCGAGCTTGGCAGTCTTTATCGCGACTGCAAAGCGCAGCGCACTCGCTGCAATTTACACCGTCACGCGCGAACTGGCTGACACGGCCGAAGAAACCACCACCAAGATATCGGCCTGCCTCTGAAACGGGGCCGCCGAATGAATACCGGAGCTGATTTCGTTCACTGAAAGCACGGTTGAGAGCAGCACGATCGCGGCGCGCGAATGCGCTCGTCACGTGGTTTTTTTTGTATTTCGCGGGCTTTCTTTCGAGCTCGAAAAAAGAGGTACACGTAAGGTTTTCTTTATGGCGAATAATGGAATGGGGGTTTCTGAAAGTGCTCTCCAACTTTGCGAATCACACTTAGTGTCTAAAGTCAATATTAAAAATTTAAAAAAAATTATTTTAATTACTAGTTAAGTAATTGCAATACAAAAAATTTCCTGTGGTGCGCCAAATGCCTGTCACCAATATGCAGGTAGTTTCACTCTCCTGACCCCAATATTTCATTTTTAAACCCTTGGTTCAAGTTAGCTGGGACACCCGGTATACAGCTGATACTGAACCATATAAGAATTCCTGTATGAGCCTTGGAGCGAACCATTTAATGGAGTTGGAGGTCAAGCACTTTTTCTGTCGCTTTTTCTTCGCAAAACAATGTAAAAATGCCCTGGAGCTTTAGTTGTTTTTTTTTCCCTTACCTGCAGCCGCCTCTCTTGCAGTTTCTTCGCTATCTGCCCCGATGTAAGCATCAGGTCACTTCAAACCTTACGCGGTACCAGCATGCGGCAGTGTGTTGTTTTCAACGACGTTAGGCAGGGATAACTTTTTTTACTGGCGTACTTTCTGTCCCCGCGTCACTAATGACAGTGCTAATTACAGCGCTCCCGATGTTAGTGACTTCTGGAACATACTCTTCGGAGCATGTTTAATTTGCCTCGTGTTATTCTAATCTCGCATTCTTATCACGATCCTGGTTTCCGGCCCCTTTGATGTCACCCTTCCTCGTTCCTCTAAACTTAGCACGCTTATCTTCGAAATCCAAGCCGCGAAAAAAATTCGTTTTAATCAACGTGGCCCTTGTGCACACTGTTATCTTAACAACGCTAATATAAGGGACGGGCAGAGGTAGAGGACAATAGCGCTGAATTGACTCCAGGCAAAAATAAGCAGCGCCTTGTTCTATTTCTGTCCGTTCCTTACTCTAAAGAGAAAGGAATAAAAAGGGATTGAACTGTCCACCAAACAGAAGGGAGTAAAAAGACAGTAAGCTGTCCTCCAGCGCACTCCTTTTTTACTCCTTTCCGTATAGAGTAACGAACGGGCAGAAATTCCCCCTTTACTCCCTTCTGCTTGGAAGAAAGTTCACCCCTTTTTTACTCCTTTCCGTATAGAGTAACGAACGGGCAGAAATTCCCCCTTTACTCCCTTCTGCTTGGAAGAAAGTTCACCCCTTTTTTACTCCTTTCCGTATAGAGTAACGAACGGGAAGAAATTCCCCCTTTACTCCCTTCTGCTTGGAAGAAAGTTCACCCCTTTTTTACTCCTTTCCGTATAGAGTAACGAACGGGCAGAAATTCCCCCTTTACTCCCTTCTGCTTGGAAGAAAGTTCACCCCTTTTTTACTCCTTTCCGTATAGAGTAACGAACGGGAAGAAATTCCCCCTTTACTCCCTTCTGCTTGGAAGAAAGTTCACCCCTTTTTTTACTCCTTTCCGTATAGAATAACGAACGGGAAAAAATTCCCCCTTTACTCCCTTCTGCTTGGAAGAAAGTTCACCCCTTTTTTACTCCTTTCCGTAACGAACGGGCAGAAATTCCCCCTTTACTCCCTTCTGCTTGGAGGAGAGTTCACTCTCTTTTTACTCCTTTTCGTTTGGATTGCAGCCTCAGCGCTGTTAAAATGTACGCAGTAAAACTATAACTCGCATCCCAAGCCATATTGCATATAAAAAAAAAGCCAAAGCTGGGAACCTTTTCATATCAGGCACAAAAATCCAGCAGAGCTATGAACTGGCATTGAAAGAAAAATAAGCACCGCCTATATCCCTCCAGAACAATTTAGCAACAATTATTTCACCGTGAGCGAGCAGCGAGAGGCAGTGTCAACATTAAAAGAAACAAACATATAAATGAGATCGCAGGGTACTCAAGCCTAACGGGACTCTCGCTGCATGCACACCTCAAGACCTAGGCTCATTTTTGCAAGAACGGGCGCCAGAAGACACCACTAGTAAAGGGCACACCCCCAGGCGCAGACAACTGGGTGCTTGCTTGTCGGCTGACTGCAACGCTTATCCGTCAGCCAAACCCATTTGCCCTTTCTTTTCAGCTTTTGTTATGGTCTCCTTGACAAACAGCCTAAACAGCAACAACAACATGAAAGCGCCTGGCATTCAAAAGGTGCCGACCTCACCCAGCCTTCGTGTCACGCGCCACTTGGCGGGAAATGAGGAAACCACATTAGCGCAGCAGCAGCAGCAGCAGCAGAAAGCGCAGTTGCAGCGTTGGCGTTTTTTTCTCTGCGCTTTGTTATCCCCAACCCGCGCGTCTGCAGCGGAGTGGCCCAGACACAAACAAGCAAACAGGCAGGTGTATTATCCGACCGCTTCCGTCCGGCGGCGGCAGCCCGTCAGACGTGTGTAGCGGGGCTAGTCTCCATGGCGATAGCGCACCTCGATGGGGAGTCCGGAGTCAGGACGCTTCGAGCCGATGTAACACGAATGCGGAATTCAAGGGTTCGTTATTTGTTTTCATGTACGCAGCCTCTACAGCAGACCTTCGGTTATTGGGTGCCGCGAATGCACCGAGATTCATATCTTATCAGCCGTTAATCACGCTTATCAAAACTGCACAACCGCTTCGAGCAGGACAGGACGTCTTTCAATAACGGTGGTGCCCATCACTTTGGCCTCACCTTCGTATCAAGCTAGCAAAAAAATATTGAGGCGCCTATGCACACTGACTGAGATGATCACGGATGGCCAGGGACTCCGGAACAATCTTTCGTTCGATGGGGGGAGGCAAAACTTCGATTTTGTTTTCATTTATTTATCCAATTTATTCGTTGCGCGTTTTACTTCAACAATTATTAAATTTTATTTTTTGTTCTTTTTTCTTCTGCACGATTTACAGGTGCATTTTTAATGCATGTGCAATTCAAAATTAAGTCGGCAGCGTACACACGAGTTGTGATCGACTGCATTAAAGAAATTTGCGCATAGTGTCTCTCAGTTCTGCTAATCACGCTCATGCAAAGGGCCAGTCACTGATGACTTCTTTTGGATCATGATTGTTTCGATTGCTGAAACGAAAAACTTGGCTACGATTGCCTACGAAGCCAGCAACACTCCGGCACACTGTGCTTTGTATTGATGGCGGCCTAGAATTGGAGCGTTTGTTAGGAATCTGATGTGAGCGACAGTAGTTCAAGACTTGAGGGGGAGTGCTTTATGTCTAGACCGGAGCACAGTTCCACCAACCAAGACCACTGATAAAATGTAGCATGCCCGCGTCCCTTCTATCTACGAGCACTTGCTGCTGGGCTATTTGGTTTTGGTTCATATTTGAATAGGTTTCAGGCGCAAGAAACAGACGAGACGCATAGGAAGGTAACAGGACGAAGCGCCACGTCCTGTTTGGTGCTTCGTCCTGTTATCTTCTTATGTGTCTCGTCTGCTTTTTGCGCCTGAAACCTATCCCTTCTCTCTGTATCAAATCAGCGGGAATTAAAAAATATAACAAATACAACTCCAGTAGCACCACTCACACGAGAAGCATGCCCGAACAAGCGCTGGACACTCCAGAGGTTGTGATTACTATAGCAGTCGCTATTACACATTCGTTCAAAATCACACTGTCAAGCGCCGGAGGAGGCATCTCATATCAACCGACAACTCTATCCGCGGATAAATTCTACGAAACTGCCGCGACAGATGAGGATCACGAAAGAACGAACACGGTGCGGCGTTGACGCCCAGCGATGCAATGAAGTTCACTTCCCGAGAGACAGTTGGAAGCCTACATCCCTTACACAAATGTGTTCGGAAAAAACTGCCCTGAAAATTTTGTGAGGGAGGTTCCCGCACAACATTATCCACTGTGCGTCAGGGCAGGCTGAAAGCGCATTTTTATGCGAACACCCAGCTTACTTTTCTTCCTTCTTGTAAGCTCCGAGCGTTTTTAAAGCTGCTTGTCAAATGCGTTGGATAAGTAGCCTTTCGGGAAATGAACCACCACAACCACCCAGCCCAACATGATCATTCGTTTTTTTTTTTTTTTAATGTTTACAGCCATCCTCGAAAGACTTTCAATACTTTCGTAAACCTTTTAACCATTCTTAGCTGTCGGCCTGTTGAACCCTCTGAACCAGTTTAAATTTCTGAAGGTTTTCGAAATATATTTTTATGTTGCAGCAATTTAGCTCTCAAAGAAATATTCGTGGTAAGAGAATGATTGTCTCTGAGCCGTCAATTTAGTACAGTCATTACATGGTTTCATTCGTGGTTAGCAACGGAGTTTGCTATGTTCAGTAAGCGAACAAGCTGGAAAAATTGATTGAAAAATAAAAGTGTGTGTGTGTGTGTGGGGGGGGGGGGGGGGGAGGCTGGCGTTGATTGAGGAGGCGCAGGAGACGCCATAACTCTCACACGCAATGAAGAGCGCCAGGCGGATGGTAATCGGGCGGCATCAGCGGACAGCCTACAGGTGTGCACGGGCGTGTCGGATCCGTGTACACTTCCCGCCATGCGGTACGAACGTGTCACGTGACACCGCCAGACAATACATACAACGGTACAGCAACCGTGCAACAACAGGAACACGGTGCGGTGCTCGACACACAAGAAAAGAACAAAAAAAAAACGTCATGCAAGGCCTGTGGTGAAGACAAATGGCCTTGTTTTGCTGCGTCGAGCACGGCTTCTTCCTTTCTTGTGCCTCTTTTTTTCCCTGCCATTATTGACATCTCGGTTACGTATAGCTGCTCATCATACTCCGGAATCTGATGCTCGAATTACGTCATGAGAAAAAAATGCCCCCGTACATCTGTGACGCACGTGTTTCGTCGCAAGTACCTGTGCCATTTCTAGGACCGTAAATGCAACAAAAATTGTGAACGCTGCGGGGACAGGCAAGTCATCTACAGCATGCCTGCTGTGCTTGTCGCTAATAGTTTTAAGTGGAACAAAGTCGTTTCTACCTTTCTTGGTTAACTATACGGTTGTTCAGAACTAGCACGACGATCGCATTACAAAGAATAATCCTAATTACATGCTGCGATATTACATGTCAATTGTTCGCTGACTCGCGCTGATATCCTAACGAAACTCGCAACGACTCCAGCGCGGAGTTCCGCACGCCGCAACCAACACGCGCACGCTACATCCCATGCGCGATTATGAAACAATGAGTACAAGCAGTTCAAAACAAAACGTCGTTCACTTACCTATATTAACGCAGCTGCGCAGACCAGCAGACAACGCCTCGGAATTGAGCGGCGAAAGCGGACAACAGAGATCCAGCAGCAGTCACTACCAGCCACCACAACCGGCGATTGTTATCCACATGGGGTAAAAGTTGGCGGACCGCACGTCAACAACACACAACGGGCTCGTTTTTCCGGAATCCGCAAACAGTGCACACCAGGAAGACGCCGAGCCGAGCGACTCGCAGACACTACAAAACCGACGTGAGCAACACCACGCGAGCAGCCGCCAAAAGGAAGGGGGCGTCCAGCGCACGAGATTCCACGCAGCCAGCGACCCGTCGAGCGCGCGAGCGGTCGCGTTGTCGACGGCGCCGCGCCGAGACGTCGAATGTGCCGCGAGCGGAGCAACACTACACGGCGCCGCGCTCGCCTCTCCGTGCAGCGCCGGCGGCAGCCAAAGCAGTGCGCGCCGAACGCTGCCCGCTTGCCGGTCCGGCGCAGGCGCAGACTTCAATATGGCCGGCTGCAGCTCCCGCCGCTGAGAGAGCGGCGCGCGACACACACACACAGCGGGCGACCGGGGGAGCGCGCGGTCGCGACGTTCGTGCGTCGCCGAGCGTTCGCGCATGGCTTTCCCCAGCCTAGGGAGGTTTAATACCTAAACGATGAAGCGCACTCGGTCGCTTAGCGCGCTTGGAGTATGAGGCCGCACGTGGCCGCGCGCAACGAGTTTGTGGAGAGCGAGCGAGCGGAAAACTTTTAATTTGCTCATAAATGTAGTTCTATGAGACTGGCGGGTACAGTCCTCCGTTGAAGGCCCTAACAGCGGCAGCTACAATCTACGCACAGTCTACCAGTCTCTGAGCTGGGTTCTGGACAAGATTGCTTCCCACTGCTCCAGTGTGGGATTACGTAGGCTGGCCACCGCCACTTTCTTAGGCACGCATGCAGAGATTTTTCGATCACTCGCATATGACATCTAGCAAAGTTTGTGACGTTGTTTCAGTACAGCCTTTGTCAAAAGTATCCAGGCTGCACGGTTTTCTTATCAGTCGTATATTAAAGCTATTATGCCAGCCCTCAAGCTCTAAATCTCTGTATGGTAAAAAGAACCCCTGCTCTCACCTTCAAATAACTTTTTGATCTTTAGAAGCCAACAGCCACAGAAGCCAAGGGGCACAGGGGATTTCTTTTTTAAATAATTTATTTAATTTGTGGTGTTGATCAATTTAGAATATTACTGAATATGTTATCGCTTAAAGCTAATTGATTAGAAAAGCAGAAGAAAAAACAACCACATGCCGCCGGTGGGATCCGAACCCACGACCTCCGAATTACGCGTCCGGTGCTCTACCTCTGAGCTACGGCGACGGCTGTCAAATCTTCTGCTTTCGGGGGTGTTTATGTTTACAAGTAACCTAACCTTGAGAGTGTTCATCAGCGCCACCCACGTTCATAAGCGGCGGACGTGGAACGTCCTGAATTACCGCAGGTGTGACGTAGAACGTCATGGAACGGAGAGGGTGGAAGCTGCGTGATAACCCTCTTATGCTTCCTATGGCATGCATCAAGGCTGCCAGAACCGAGGCCCTCACTAAGCAATTAAGCAAACAAGGGAAGGGGAATGAGGGGCTCGTTATAAATATGACAGAAGCCAACAGCCACAGAAGCCAAGGGGCACAGGGGATTTCTTTTTTTAATAATTTATTTAATTTGTGGTGTTGATCAATTTAGAATATTACTGAATATGTTATCGCTTAAAGCTAATTGATTAGAAAAGCAGAAGAAAAAACAACCACATGCCGCCGGTGGGATCCGAACCCACGACCTCCGAATTACGCGTCCGGTGCTCTACCTCTGAGCTACGGCGACGGCTGTCAAATCTTCTGCTTTCGGGGGTGTTTATGTTTACAAGTAACCTAACCTTGAGAGTGTTCATCAGCGCCACCCACGTTCATAAGCGGCGGACGTGGAACGTCCTGAATTACCGCAGGTGTGACGTAGAACGTCATGGAACGGAGAGGGTGGAAGCTGCGTGATAACCCTCTTATGCTTCCTATGGCATCAAGGCTGCCAGAACCGAGGCCCTCACTAAGCAATTAAGCAAACAAGGGAAAGGGAATGAGGGGCTCGTTATAAATATGACAGAAGCCAACAGCCACAGAAGCCAAGGGGCACAGGGGATTTCTTTTTTAAATAATTTATTTAATTTGTGGTGTTGATCAATTTAGAATATTACTGAATATGTTATCGCTTAAAGCTAATTGATTAGAAAAGCAGAAGAAAAAACAACCACATGCCGCCGGTGGGATCCGAACCCACGACCTCCGAATTACGCGTCCGGTGCTCTACCTTTAAAAAAGAAATCCCCTGTGCCCCTTGGCTTCTGTGGCTGTTGGCTTCTGTCATATTTATAACGAGCCCCTCATTCCCCTTCCCTTGTTTGCTTTTTTGATCTTTAGGGAAGCCGTGAGGGCCCCGTTATACGAATGAGAAGCAAACCATGGAGCCTGGTTACTTTTGACAAAGACTATACATCCTGTTGAGAGACGATCTATTCTGGCATTAGGTTACTCATAGTGTTGAACTAGTTGACACTTATTAGGCTCGAATGTTCAGATCCCAGCCGGCTGTAGTGAAATTCTGTACCTCATATGCACCGGCCCGAGCAATATCAAAGCAACATTCTGTTCGCACTCATAAACTGGATTTATTTTTAATTATGCCGTCAACGTGAGATGGCCTGAAAAGGAAAAATTGCAGAATGTGTGCTTCTCAGGGAAATGTTGGGAGTAATGAAATTGACAGCATGCTAATACGGTGTTGTCGCTCACATCGCTTCTACCCCTTCATAACGAAAGGCTTTCGCCGATGCAACAAAAAAGAAAGTGCGCGTTATGGCCGTGTCACTATGGTTGAGTGAGGACCCCTCGAATATGAGACCGGAGTATTCTTTGCAGGCAGTGACCCACTGAGTACACTTTTCTGATAAGTGTTACGACAAATTCTTTTAAAACTACGATTAACTTCAATATCTTTTTCGCAACTTGTTGTACGTTATGTGCAATCAAAAATTAACTGTTTAATTTCTCTTCCTTAATTCGCTGCTGTAAAGATATGCGGTTTCGTAAAGTAGCGGGATAGACTCCGAAGAACTAAAAAAATGAATGAAAGAAACTTATAGAAAGGGGGTAAGAAAAGGAGGTCAGCGGGGGGGTACATAAACTGTCTCATTCGGGCCCCTGGATTAAGCAGTTAATGAAGATCCGGGAAAGGGAGGATAAAATAAGAAAAAACAATTACAACACATCGACAGAAGTTCGTGGCCTGTGTGTGTGGGTGTGTTCAGTCCAAGTCTACCCGGGTTCATGGTTGCAGCAAAACACATGCAGTTCGCCTGTACATACGGCCGAAGACTCAGTCAGAGCACAAAAAAAGAAGAATGCAAGAATAAAAGAGGAAATCGAAATAAGCGGCTTTCCATATTCAGTCGAGCGGGGTCGGAGTAAAAAAGCACAGGTGTAACCTTTCCTCTTTCATCCTCCAATACACCCTCGCCGAACAAGTCCACGATAACGGGATAGATGTATACAACAACAAATCAGGCATTTCCTTTCGGGACCCGTGTCTCAGTCTGAGCAGCCCCAACCCCACATATTTAACCCCAGAGTACAGCTCTATGTGATACGGTACACATGTACACCCTTATCGCAGCCTTGCGCCGAAGCCCACGTCACCGTATGGAACGTAGTACGTGGAGCACGAATGCCGTTTTCCGTGTATTTTGCTCTGCGCATGAAGGCAGTGCAGCTGCGACCGCTGCCCTCTCTTCTGCCATTCCGATCTTCGCTTTTGTTTCTGTGCGCGGTCCGCTCGGTTTCCTTGTTTTATTTTCGGCGTCCTTATAAATTTGCGGTCGAATTCTACGCAGGGCGGGCAGGCAGGCAGCCACGGCTCTGTCGAGGTGAGCTTTCGGACGTGTGCAGCTGGAAAGCAGCAGCTGCTTGAATCGTGTCGTCCTTGTTTTCTTCCTATGGAGCCTAACTTGCGTTCGCTTGACGTTTATGCCGTTTTATTTTTTATTTTTTATTCGCATCATGATCCCTGTCTCATGTCCAACATTCTTGGACCAATTTTTTGTTTATTATTCGAAAATTGTAAGGTACTGTTATGGAAATATCGAATGTCATAGTCCATTCTTCCGATCAAAATCTTTCTTTTAAAGTTTTTCCATCACTCGCACGGAGCAGTTAAGACTTAGCTGAAAACTAATGGGGAACACTTTTGAAGACAGCAAAAGAAAAAAAAATGCAAGCCTGCCGTCGGAAGGTCTGCGGATATGTGAAATCTTACAGTATATGAAAAAGTTGCGTTCATAAACTCTTTCCAATTCAAAAATTCTTCTGTCTAGAACCGTTGGGTAAGTTTTCGCTTAATTTATTCATTGAATCTTATGAACACGTATGACATGGGGCCTTTAGATAGTCGGTTTGCTACCCACGTTTATAAACGTGGGTAGCAAACCGACTATTCTTCCGGTTAACCTCCCTCTTCTACTCCTCATCCCCCATAATGAGAAATTAGGGACAAAAATGGTGTGCAGGTTTTTCGAAGTAACAAACAGGATTGCGTCAGGAAAGGGCTAGGGAGCAGGAAGCAGGCATAGTCACTGCGTAGACAATGTTTGTAAGGAGGGTTTGTTTCCTTAGGCATGGGTTATCGATGGTATCTGGTTCATTTTTCAAGATAACATTCAGGTGAGAGAAAGAGAGAGAGAGGGAAAGGGGAAAAGAAAGGCACGCAGCTTATACTCGTGAGATGGGGGAAGGGATAAAATGACAGTGAGAGAAAAGGAAAGTTGAATAAAGTTTGTTGTATGAATTGAACGCATCCATGCAATCCTTTACGGCGAACAAAAATATCGCGTGCAAATGAAAAAATAGAACGATAAAGTAGGAATCCCACGACAGATATTAAGCAGGTGGCCAGGAGAGGGCACGCGGCCACATGCACTGCACGTGGTGCCCGAGTTATACAAAAGGCAGCCAAAGACTGCACACGTCGAAAAAGCGGAGCGACGCGAAAGAGTAGCGACAGAACAGAGAATGTCATGAAAATGTGAGTCAAAACAGCGTGGCGTAAAGGTTTTCCGGTAATAAAATTCCACATTGAAGTCAGGGGTAAATAACAGGGGTTGAAAATAGTCTTTTTTTTTTTTTTTTCAAAATCGGATCTAATAGGTGTAGTGCAGCTCTGCTGCCGAATCGAATACGAGCAGTATAGCTGAAACCGAATGAAATTCGAAGCGAATGTTTTTGCGAATGTTGTTGCTGCGAATGTTGCGAATCGAATGTTGCTAAAAGGAGGTCATTCGATGCAGTGTTCGAAACTTTCGGATATTCGCACAACATTCACAGGCATGTAATTATTCAGAGCCGTTATTATGCTATAGGTAATTATTCCAACATTTGAGATTAACAACGAAAGTATACGCCTAACCAGACAAAAATCTAAGCAGGGAGCAAGGGGTCATCCTAAGGAAATTCCAATCAAATACTTATATCAAGCCAGTAAAATTCAGGTATACGTTTCCAAATTCATTCGAATTCATTCGCATTGTGCCCTCTGCGGCGAAGTGGCTAACTCATATGACAACGACGTGCCAGAACAATATTGCGAGAATCAATAGCACCACAACTGAGGACTGTGAGTCGACGCTGTCCAGCTCACACCCAGATTGGCTGGTGAACCGGGTAAGAGCGGCGGCAAAGGCCAATGGCTCCTGGAATTATTTTTGGTTTGGTTTATGGGGGTTTAGCGTCCTAAAGCGACTCGGGCTATGAGGGACGCCGTACTGAAGGACTCCGGAAATTTCGACCACCTGGGGTTCTTTAACGCGCACTGACACCGCGAAGCACACGGGCCTCTAGAATTTCGCCTCCGTCGAAATTCGACCGCCGCGGCCGGGATCGAACCCGCGTCTTTCGGGTCAGCAGCCGAGCGCCGTAACCACTGAGCCACCGCGGCGGTCGGCTCCTGGAATAAGGGCCCCCCAAACTAACATCGATTTATTGCGTGCATAAATATTGTTCTTATAGGCGTATTCGCACAGCCCTTAGCAAATTATAAATTGCCCACTGCTATGTTGTCATATGCATACCCCATTTACCCAAACTTTTCGCGACTCAAACAGAAAGGATCTGCTGTATGACTGATTCTTTGGTCAGCCGTTTTATAAACAACGGAGAAAGAGACAGATGCTTCGATGAATCTTCGAGCCGAACTTCGTCTTCTTTTCACCGCAACCCTCTCGTGACTGTGGACTCGTCGATCCATGACATCCGAGCCTCTGGCCGCCGCAGCGGGACTGAACGCTCCTTGTTTTGGAAACCTGAGCACATCTCGTCCTGACGAAGAGCCGGCTTTACCCTTGCGTATACGCGATGCTTCATCCTGGAGGAGTCCCTTGTAAGGAACGCATATGACGTGTTTGCAAAGCAACTTTATCCATAGAAAAAAAAGCGGCTTTTCCCCGTCAAAAGACCCCCTTCCAGGTAATGGCGTCAGCCGATTCACACGAACCTGCTATCGTGGAAATTCAAGGAGTGGCAGATGAAAGGGGACATCAACCTCCCTGCATTTCGGGGATAGCACCTCCTCTGCACTGTCACGACACTCTCGGCATTGTCCTGCTATTCCCACTAGCAGCTTCGTGAGAATCGGCCGAAGCTATTGGCTGGAAAGGGGAAAGGTCGCTTTCTTTTTTTTTTTTTACTTGTATCCGACCTTACCAGTTTCGTGGGCGGTAGAAAGCGCGTTTTTGATGTCAAACGGCTGCAGTGCGCTTACAAGGTCTTGGGCAAAAGGCCTGTAGCCTTGCTGTAGTCAGGCTGCGATTTAGGTTCCTTTAATTCCACATTTTGGACAGTGTCAGGTCTCGGAGGTCTTCTCCACTCGGTATCAGCCTCTATGCAATCTCGTTGTAAGACTGCAGTGAAAAGGGAAAGTAGTCTCTCGAAATGTCGAAATGAAAGGAGAGTGACTGTATCGTCTTCGTAACTTTTCCACAGACCGAGTGACTACTTCGTTAGCTTCACTGCCTCCCTAATACATCGTTTTAGTGAGAAAGCTATATTGGCCTCATAACCTGGAAAATTGCGGTGTGTGGCGAAGCATCTGAAGTTAGTCACGTGATGAGGAAAGTAGTTGGAAATAAACGAGACTTTGAGTCAGCGTGACATTGGGCAACCTGGAGAAATAAAGTATTGCCGCGACTGGTTTTCGAACCCGCGGTGACGATAAAATCAGCTTCGCTGGCCACTGCACGAGAGCACTACGCTACGCTATCGCCTCAGCCGATCACGCCAATCACGCCGATCACACCTCATGTTAAACTGCAGCGTACTCTCGCGGTTCTTCTTCTTCTTCTTCTTCTTCTTATTCTTCTTCATCCTCTCTATAATGACACATACCCACGTGGGGGGATTGGCCAAGGTATAGTGGTATAAATACTCTCGCGCTGTGCATTCCTCGTCGTCGCTTTCACAAACTTCCATCTGTGTGCAAGACACGAAAGAAAGGGAAACGCGCTTTCAATCGCGCTTTCAGGTAGGTGGCAGTAGTGTCCATATGCAAAAACCTGCTTTCGCACAATATTTCGTTGTTAGCAATGCTAAACCGCAAGCAATTTTTTTTCAGAGATCGTGGTTTGTAGCCGCTCTATTATGACGTTTCTTAATTTTTTCTTCTCCCACTACAAAATAACCTTTGTCTGCGAACGGTGTCGGGCCGCCTGTCGGCTTTCGTCAAGCGATTGCATAACCACGCCCGCGGAGCGTACAGGTATGACGACGAGAGGGCGAGTCTGTTCTATAAATATGAGCCAGGAAGGTGGGTGTGGGGAAGGGGGCCGCGCATGAAAGACAGACCTTCACACAGCTGCGTATACGGGAAAGAAAAAATGAGAACGCGAGAGATGACCCATTAACCACGCCCGTTGATGCGACCATCCAACGTCCACAAAACAAATGAGGTCTGCGAAAAAAAAAAAAAATGAGTATATCAAAGGGCGGGAAGCGGAAAAGAAAAAACAGATTACGGAGTTCACTTAAGACCACTTACGTGCTGTGAATGCGAAAGAATGCACGAGGGGTGTTTGGCTGCGGCGATGGCGTGCTACTCTGATGCAGTGATCAGCTGATCAGTTCGCGCCGCCTGCATTGGGTAGTTTATGAAGACGAGGATACCCAGACACAGCGCGAAAGAGTGGCAGTTTAGCGCGCGGGTGCTGTGCTGCGGTGATTGCGGTTGCCACTTTGAATGTTATTGTATTGTTTTTTATTATTTTGCTCTGCTGCTGTCGTAACGCCCGCTGGCGCTGGATCTGAGCTACACGATTCGTGCGACAGTGCTACAGGTGCAATGCGACAGGTCACGTTGGGAGACAGTCCCTGAGGCAGGGAATGATCGCAGGTCGAGAAGGAGGGAGTGGTAGGAGAGGCAGGCGGTTGCTCGTGTTGGTGGGAGCGCGGCATGGGCAAACGACTATAAGGGTTAGTCACTATAAGGAGCGCAGGTCTGAATGAAGTGCCTTGGTCGACTGAGGCACCGATAAGACGCTCCTTCGAAAGTCACTTTGTCCGAAACGCAAAATCGAAGTATCAACGCTAAAGCTAGTCGCCGAACTGGCTTGTATACGCACCGCTGCAGACAGCTGAGGCTGCGCCCCGACCCCGTGTCAGTTAACCCGCCTGAACGGAGAGTGCTGTGGGCACTTACCGATCAACTAGCCGCAGGTGTGTAGGTGTTTTCATCACATCGGGCGCCTACGAACAGTTCGAGGGCAAAGCGATAGTCCAGGCGAGTGGCTCGGAAGCGAGTGAAAGTGACGCCAAAAGGTGACGCACTCCGGATGAATGCCAGCGTGTTGAGGAGTCACTAACTTGCGCAGACGAAGCTCCGCTCCCGGTGAACAATTCCGGATCACGCTATAGATCGCAGCACCAGTTACGCGAGACGCAGCTTGTTGATGAGTGGTTTAGGGTGGCTTGCGCGCAGGCCAAAGAGAGCGCGACCCCGGAACGCGAAAGGCCTAAGCAACTCAGTGACGAGGTAGAGGACTTAAACGAAGCAATGGAGAACGGGCACCAACGATGCTGTAATGGAGTCATCGCTCATAGGCGATAAGTCCGGCTTTCCAGGAGAGCACTCAATAAACTTCGAGGACAAGAAAAGGGTTCATATAGGATTAGGAAAAGAGCTCTTTAGCGGTATTTTTCAAGAGCGAAAAGAAACCGGATGTGAGCCTATGTTGCACACGGCAGGCCCCGGGAGGAGCTAAAGGATCGCTGCGCCGACTGGGAGGAAAAAGATCCTACGGCAGGCTTTATATCCAGTAACGCTAAACGGAATTTGCAACGACACTGTCGAAGGTTGAATGAAGCCCAGATGGAGTCTCTCACTCCGTGTGCATTGCGAACGCATTAGGGCAAATTCCGTTCCGATGACGCTGGCAGGTGTCTCAGGCAGCAGCCGCAGCAGAAAGGCTCAATAAAAGCATGTTTTGCGAGGGCAAGATGCGAGCAGCTCGGGAAGTGGCAGCGGAATGCGGGAGGGTCAAAAACAATGCGATGACCGAGAACGCGCAGTTACAGATTTAGGAAAGAGCATATGTGACGTCGGAAGCGCAAAAGAGTTGGCGGGCAACGATCAAAGCTAATTCGTCATGCGCGGCGGACTAAGAATGAAAGGAGTTCGTTTTGGAGACATCTTTGTCGGGAGCGTCTAAGGAGAAAAGGCGGCGAAGCCTTTGGTTGTAAACTATAACGCACACCCGGCGCTCTTTTGGCTCTCAGATCGTCGCCTGGTAAAACTCAGGGCTTGGTGTGTGCTGGTAGCGGCAAGCAGTAGAACAAATCGTGTTTACGCGTGTCACATACTCAGAGCACTCCCCACGGCGCGAAGCGAATTCACTGGGGTTTGGCTCTTTTCCCGCAGGTCCAAGTGTATAGATGCGAGAAAATGGATGATTCAAATTGTCAACGCTAACGCTGATGCCGTGTCAAGGCTTGTGCCTGCCATCTGATGAACCTCAGCCAAGGCTCGGGGCAGAGGGTTAAAGGATTTTGTTTGGTTCCGAAGGGCTTTGAAGTATGTGTTTGCGGGGACCGGATGCGTATTGCACTTGGCGCCGGCGCCATCACGTTCACCGCTAGTTGGTGGTGTGGCTGCATTCTAAAGAGTTATGCAACACACTTGACAAGGAGGTGTCGCGCTCGTCAGCGCACCGTCTGTCATCAACGCAACGTCTGGGCCTCGCTCTGAACGACCCCGATTGTCCCCTTCACATTATAGGATTAGGCGGGGCAGACGATTCACAATGGCTTTCTGCAGCCAAGCCAGCCTTCAACTCGGCATCTACGAGCGGCACTGTGGCTCACCGAATGGTGGTGTTGACCGGATGGGGACGTCAACGCGTCGGACCAGCGGCGGTGGCGGCGACCCCCGAAATCCTAGAAACTTGGAGTAGCGCGCAGCTCGCCGATGCTCGAGCACACGACCACGTGTCTCAGAAACTTTGCGCCAACATGCCGTCGAGAGATTGCGTGGAGTAGAGTGACTGATGGTTCATTCCAGGGGCAAGGGTGAGCACTGAGGGGGAACAACACGCTCCACCAAGGACGTGTACCTGGATGTGATTGGCGCGCATTGTTTGAAAGCCTACTTAATCGAGTGTTTTGGAGTGTGAAGAGGTCATGCATTAAACGAGACTGAATCTCTGCTCCCGAAATCCGAGGCTTTTCTCCAAGGTGACAGCAGGCATATCCCAAAAGCCCACCAATCCCTTTAAAGGGGTGGAGACACCAAATTTTGAAGCTATAAAAAGCCTGCTATGGGATTCCTATGTATGCAAGGGCACTGACAGCCAGGTGTTGGACACAACAAACGCTTAAAAAATATTTTAATTCGGTTCCAAAGATTACCTAAATGCTCACTCTCACGATCTAGAGCCATCGCTAGCGCCATCAACCCTAACGTCACAAGGTGGGAAGAAAAATTAGTTTTAGTGACGTCATACCAAAATAAAGTGACGTACGATGAGCGGGGCACAGCCGCGTGAGCGCAGTCGACGCACCAGCGAGCCGCATTTGCTGCTAACCGCCCCTCGCTCGGTTTGCGGCGCGCCGTTGTGAGCAGCGTCGCACCGTCCGATTGCAGCTCGCCGCCTGCGTCCGGCCTGCTTGATGTCAACGGCGGGCCGCTCGCGGCAAACGCAACGACGGGAAGCGGCAGCCAATGCGAACGCGGAGAGCGGCAGCGTCATGATGACATAGGGCGCACTCCTTGGAGCCGGGCGGCCTGCGCCAGTCTTCGTGCCGACCGCCGGCATCTGAAGAACGCGATAGTATTGTTTGTTCACGTTTATAGTAAGCCCTGGGATATATGAATATCAAAAATGCATCGTTTCTGACGATCGTTGGCAAATACCGAGTTCCTGGTAGAAGTGATGACTGCGAAGCAAGCAAATTTCATCCCATAGCCGGTTTTGTGCTGCTGCCTGGTGCTGTTCGCCTGCCGTCTGCTAGTTCCGTTGCTGAAGACGTCGTGGAAATCGAACATATCTCTTATTATGGGACGAGTTCACAGTAAAGGGGTGCCGAGCGGAGCACGTTTCTGAGCGCTGGCCAGTCCCGAAGCGCCCTCAGCTGCGAAGTCGATACGAAACCAGCTAGGCCTAGCGACGACTAGGGCAGTCTGGGACCAGCGCGCAGGTCGTCGCCCGGCGTTGCTGCAGGCAGTGTCGTTGCCGAAAGATCCACTTTTAGCACAGTCATGCTGTCGTATCTCGAATCTAGGAAGCATATCCTTTCTGGTAGCATGGCTGTTTTGTATTTTCTTGTGCGGACGTGAAGTACGCCGAGCCTGCCGGCCGGTCGGCCAGCCTGGATACCGTCTGCCGACGTCATAAAAGCGAGCTGAAGAGTGTTCTTGACGTAAATAATAAACCATGGGACAAGAAATGTGAAAAAATTGTCATTTTTGAGGATCGCTGACTAATACTGAGCTGCTGGTAGAGGTAACAACTGTGATATGAGCAAATTTCTTGCCACAACCGCCTCGCAGCTGCCGCTAGCCCGACGTTCGGGTCCGGCTCGCCTGGCGCCCGCAAGCTCCGCTGCCGAAGGCGTCGAGGAGATTGACCATACTATTATTTTATTGTGAGATGATGCTGTTGACACTAAAGCTATTTGTGAAAAGTAGGCCTTTTATTATAGCGCAGGCGACGACCACGGCAGCCAGGCAGCAGCAGAGCTCGTCGCCCGGAGCGCCCGCGAGCGGTGCCGTTGCCGAAAGCTCCCAACATAAGCAGGTATATGCTTTGTCGCTGCTCGAGTATCGCTGGCAGTTCTGATAACAAGGCGATCTTGTCTTTTCTTGTGATATTTGTACACCATCCCAAGCAGCGTTCAGGTACTGCTGCACGGCGGCGAAGTGTGACACCGGTTGTGGGCGCAGCTTGGGTAGAGCGGCGCAGCGATGCTCACGGGCATTTTGCAAAGTGTTTCGCATCCTCACGCGAACCCGCGAAGGCGATATTAGCGTGTGATCAAAAAAAAGTCGATGTCCTCACTCATTGGAACCAGATCCGTCAGAATCCGAGCTGCTATAGCCATGCCGTTGTTTTTTTTCATGCGCTGGTCAGCACGTGTGTGAGAAAGCAGACGATGCAGCAGTAGGTGCGTCACAACTTTTGTGGGCCCACGTGACCAGGCGAAGTAGTTGATCTTCCCCCTCTGTGACGTCACTGTACCACTCGGCGTTCCGAAACCGAAACCGAAAATCGTTCACCTAAAAATGCCATAATAAATTATTCACTGTGAATATATGAATATTTGAGTGTGTATCATGCTTCCTGGAGCCATAAGAAGCGTTATAAATTAAGAACGCGCGAACCACAAATTTGGTGTCTCCACCCCTTTAAGGAGCACAGGGGGTGTAAGGCCCCTAGATGTAGGGAATTTAGGCGGGTGAGGCACGGAACTCACCGAAGTGCAGCGGCTCAAGAGACCGCCGCCCCTCTAGACGAGCGCGACGGGCGAGAGATAGTTACAGGCAGCGGCTTCAAAGCTTAACCGCTGCTGTTAAAACTACTATTATTCTACTGCTATTGTGGTCGTTACTGCTAAACGGCTAGTACTATTACCAAAGTGATGGTATTACTATCGCTGCTGCAACTTCTTCAATTCTGTTTTTGTGCCTTTCCTTCATAGGTAGATAAAATAATGTTGGCAGTGCCATATATAGAAGCACCGCCGCTAGTCGCAGTTGCAAAGCAATCTCGGAGAATGCAATTCAGCGTGGAGACTGGAAAGATCGTCTGTGCAACGGTACCGCGAGCCAGCAGACAAAAGAGTCGATGTTAACACAAACGAACAAAGAGAGAGAGAGAAACTACTTGGGTGACGTCGGCTACGGATTCACGTCAGCAGCTCACTTGCGAACGCCAGCAGTTCTGTAGCTTCCCTGCAGGAGGGAGTCAGGCACCGAGCCTTTCCGGTCGTCGGCGGCATCAGTTTGCGGTATCCAATAATAGCGTACGTCACTTCAGCCTCCTGTTTTCGTGCGCGCCTTTGCTGTGCAGTAGTGGAGCACAATGAGGTTTAGGGTGCCTGAAATGCATTATGAAAAAAAAAAAAAGCGATTTCACTCAGAAACACGAGAGTCCCGTTTTCTGGCGTAACGTATTTAAAGTGAAGTCTTTAAAAGATACTTTTTTTGCGTCCTTTCATCGAGTCCAGAATTATTGGACCTCAGTTTGAATTTTGAGGCGACTGTGGAGTATTGTGAGGTAGTGGTATGGACATATTTAAGGTAAAATTACATTGTTTTCGATGCGTAACAAAGCCATTCTTTTAAAAAACCGAGGGTGGGGGGGGGCGTGTTTGACGATAATAGAAACGTTAATAGCAAAGAAAGACATGCCTACCCAAAGGAGATCTGCGGGTATTTTGATTGTTGTAGTGGGATCTTACGATATATGAAAAAATAGCGCTCGTAGAGAACTTACCGTTGAGAAACGCGCTTGTTCAGAATTGCCGAGTATGTCTATCCGGTTATGTTCCTAAGGTCCATAACACTGGCAGCCCGGCCTGCACATAAACACTTGAGTGCAGTGGAGTCGTGCGGGGACCCTAGGGCCTGCCCCGAATTCCTTTTGCAATAAAGTTTTTTTTTTTTCTGTCTCTATCCGGTTAATGCACTGAACTACCAGTGCCGAAAGACAGAGAGAGAGAAAAGCAGTGAGGTTATCCAGTAGGGTGTTCCGAAACGGTGTTTAAAGTCGAAAGGCTGCAGTGGTAGGCGTCGGGGGTTAAAGGGCAGGCATGGTTAGCCTTACATATTAAACATGTCAGCAAATAATCCAACGGTGTCGCATAGTATAAACCCCATTAGTACTACGCCAGAAGGCCAGCGTCTTCTAAATATATCAAAAGTAGCCCTGCTATCATGTGCCATAGTTCGTGGACCGCCCGCTAGAACAATCCAATTTGCCGCCGCGGTGGCTCAGTGGCTATGGTGCTCGGCTGCTGGCCCGAAAGACGCGGGTTCGATCCCGGCCGCGGCGGCTAGAATTTCTTTGGAGGAGCAATTCTAGAGGCCCCTGTACTGTGCGATGTAGTGCACGTTAAAGAACCCCAGGTGGTCGAAATTTCCGGAGCCCTCCACTACGGCGTCTCTCATAGCCTTAGTCGCTTTGGGACGTTAAACCCCATAAACCAATAAACCAAACCTAATTCTTCAGATTGCGCAGAAATGTCTGCTATTGTCTAAATTAAACGAAATTTGGATTATTAACGAAGGAACTGATTGTATTCTTGGCTGTGCGGTACCGAGGTTTGTCTCTGTTGTATTGTAGGGGCAAATAACGACATATGCCCAACAACATAAAAACACATAACAGCAACAAATAACAACACATAACAGCACATAAACGACTGGAGGTTATCACTTTAGACAGTATATCCTTCTACACCACTCAACATATCCGGCAACGATGACGAGAACACAGCAACGCTGTGTTGAAATTTAATACGCAATAAGGTTCACTGAATAATACGCAATAAGGTTCACTGAATATGAGGCCCCGTTAAAGGTGGGGCGTCGTATCTCAGAAATCAGGAGACGTAGGGATAGGTCTGCCGGTGCCTTTCAGTTCCAGTGCGTTCGGCTGTTGATATTCTGCTGAACAGATTAATGTAAAAACAAACAATAATGAAAAAGCTCTCCTGACGTCGAGCGGCATATAGATTGTGTCCCTATTGCCTGACTTTAAGCTTTGTTCAGTGATTTGAAACAGGCCTTTCAATTTATGCTCTTCGCCTTCCTTTTAGCGTATTCAAGAAACGCGACGTTACGTTCCACGAATCATGTCACAGTTTTGTAGCGTGCGGTACATTGGCCACAGCGTCGCTGTTTCGCGTGCTCTCTTGCTCGACCATATTGCGCATGCGCGAGGAGAAAGTGACGTCACTACGCACAGCTGGCGTGCCTCGCCGCGCGCGCTCGCCGCTGCGGGCTACTGCGCATGCGCGAGGAGATTGCGCCGCGTGTATGAATGTGGAGGGATACACAGCTACTGCGCCGTGTTCCATGGAGTAAAAACGCCAACGGCAATGAGCACAATGAACGCCGACGGCCTATGGCTTCAGCGCCGCGTTTCTGGCACAGCCTTGTCAATGCCTGCAGCCCACATCTCTCTCTCACCACCCCACGTACCTATAAGCACGATTCAGGCGTCCACTGGCCCAGGGAGCGATGATGCGCACTTCCTTTACTTAAAATGATCGGAGAGTAAAACGTTGTCAACACCAACGCCAATGAACACAACGAACGCCGACGGCCTATGGCTTCAGTGACATCGACGGCCTATGGCTTCACCAACGAGGAGAACAACAAGAGAAACCATAAGAAATAAATAAACGCTTCATAATTGATACTGCGCATTGTCTCGTCTTTAATTTAGTCATAGTTACACGTACAGGGTCGGTCAAAAGCTCCCAGGCCACAGGGCCTACTTTCGAGCGCGATAAGTCGTGCAGTTACGATAGCCCCGAAGCCCAAAAGGATGGGAGAAGAATCATCCTCACCTCTAAGAAACGTGACACCTTTATTGGTACCATAAGTGGCTGGATATGCCACTGAAAAGCAGACCCTGTGGCCTGGGAACTTTTGAACAACCCTGTACCTGAATTTCAAGGTTTAATAGGGGAGAAACCAAGCTAAAAACAAGCTTAACCAAGATATACCAATACCTCACACTACGTATATCCTGGCATAGCAGAACTAAGCTAATGCGAATTTTTTGTGCACACTTTCTCTTAATTAACAACTTGTGCTATCTTACCTTCTCTGATATCGAATATCCCCGATATTTATTTTGTGAACATGTTTAGCCGTACAAGTATTGCAAACATTTCGCTAAAGTGATTGAATAAATCCCTCCATTTGCCCACTCTACGCTCTAAATTATTGGAATAATTCGAGGTTGGCTTATTTACGTTCCACCAGCCATACAGCTGTATTTTATAGGGTTTTTTTTTTTTTACGAAATCTTCTTTTGCTAACGAATTCTTTAGCCGTCGGGTGTCGATCGATATTACATATCTGTTAGCATTACAAATACGCCAGCCCTCTTTCAACACCGCCTCATTAAATCATATCATAAAGCTATCTACAAAAGCAGAATCCCCCCTCACCAAATACGGCTTGCTTATACTCGAGTCGAGCCCTTGACATAACCGAAATGGACTTTGGTCAATTCTGAACCGTTCCCAATCTGCTCATAACCTCGAGAAGAGAGGCAATGTTGAGTAAAGTTTAGTAAGCTTTCCTTTTACGATCCCACTTTTCGTTGCGCCAGACATTTCTGAAGAAGCTCGGAAAACGCGTAGAAAAAGTTCTAGAAAAAGAAAAAAAAAAGTTCACAAAAAGCGCATTAGTGAGCGAGCTAACAGCGCAACCGGACACGAATAAGATTAGTAAAAAGTAAGCGATGTGATGGAAGTAAATAAAGATAATCTCGCGGCCAGTACGACAGACTTCATTCCGAGTCCATCTGCTCGTTCCCTCCTTAGCGGAGCCTTGTTCTTCGAAATTACTTTTCTTTCTCTCGCCCAAGACACTCTTCGTTTCCGGAACTGATCTTCGTTTGCGGTTATTCATTTCCGCTTTCACCCCTACTTTCCCAGCCACCCCCCCCCCCCCTTTCCCTCTCCCTAGCGTCCCCAGCTATACTTTCCCCTCCCTCACCGCATAACGGCACCGCTGTACGACAGAGGAGATCTCACCACGCTTTGTCTTAGAGCGCCGCGGCGCCGAACTCATTTGGTTGCAGATGAGCCGCTTTATTTGACGCCATTTAACGATGACCCCGAGAGCAAAGAAATAGAAAGAAGAGGCGAGAAAAATTATACCCCCTGGTCCTTTGCTTTTTTTCCGTCCTCTCCTCAGCTTTCTGCGCGCGCCGGGCTCACGTCATTCCCAATTCGCTCCCGCCATCGCAGGCGCTCTATGCAAATGAACCCGAGCTCCGAGTTTTCATTAACGCCCATTTTAGAGTCGCGTACCCCCGTCTTCCGCACGTCACCGATCATGCGCATCATTTGCTCCCCCCCCCCCCCCCCCCCCGGCTTTCCTTCTTTTCCCTACGTTTTATACGTGTTCTGCGTTCAATCACTCGAAGCTCGCGGGCAGGCACTCAATTGCCCGCAGGCGCGCCACCTATACGACGGGATCGCTGTATTTCTTTTTTTATGCTTCCGACGTTATTCGCCGTCCGTTCGTTAAGCGCTTGCCGGCAGAGGGGGCGCCAGGCGCCGAGCGCCTGATGAAACGTAACTAAAGGTGACGGGTTCATGAATAGCCCTGCTTTAGCGGCTCCGACTCGAACCGTCGGCCGTAACTCAACCCCATTGATTGGCTGCGGGCTTCAAAGGAGACGCGGCCTTTGGCATTGGCGCGAATGTCGGGGTGTGTTTACACCGCCCGAGTCGTCCAATATTTTTTTTATTTTCTTTTTTATTGCTTTCTGGTCGGTGCTGCGCCTGTCGAAATCGTGTATGTTTTTAGATAGCTCTTGTCAATCTTTTTTTTTTTTCGATGTTTTCGAGTGTACCTCGGTTCTGTTTGGCACGCGCGTACCTTGTGTAGATGTTCTCGCATCCAAGCTCGGCGTATAAAGCCTACAGCGTCCTCTTTTCTGCTCCTGTTTCATGAACGATGGATGCTGTACTTGTGCCCAGAAAATACGGGATGAGAGCTTGAAAAGGTCTATTGCTAGTCGTCTTGCGTTATCTATATGTTGGGCTATCGAAGCAGGTTGACAATGTCTTTCTTTGTCTTTGTTATGAGGTTATTTAAATAGTTTCATGATTTTCGTGCTCATGATAATATATAACACCAGCGTGAGGTGGGTTCAAGCGGCACAAGGACAATTCCGACTGATCAATGCTAACCTCAGCGCCTAACCAATTTATTTAAAAAAAAATCTATGCTAAAATTCTTCCTCTGGGCCTGTTGGGTCATGCTGCTGTTATATGTGCTGTGAAATTTGTTGTCGTTGAAAAGAAGCTACGAAAGATACAGCCGATCAAAAGGAAGTCTAGTAGTAATCAGTACTTGTAGCGATGAGTGCTGCCTACGGATTCTACGACGTCGTCGTTAGTGTAGCAGTAATAGTAATCCGTGGTTGGAATATACAGTTACTGTAATAGTAGCAGCAGCAATTGTAAGCAGTGTTGGTGGTAGTCGTGGTAGTAGTAAAAGTAGCAGTACTAATAGTAGTAGCAGTGCATGTCGGTCGGTTGCTGAGACCCCTGAAACGCACGAATAGTTGCTTGCTTGTTGAACAGGTTGGCATAGCACTGTAATATGCCTGAAACCGCTTGCAATTTCTCAGAACGACCTGTTTGTGTGGGATTGCACAACAGCACTCGGCGATTTGATACGGCGCCACGTTTCGGCGAAGTATCGAATGAGGCCGTAGGACCGCCCGATCAACGCCCATCCGCCCTCCTGTCGCCGGCATCGCCGTGGGCGTAGGAAGTGGAATAAGCCATGCAAATGTATTGGAATGTCGTGCAAATGTATTGGAATGTTGACGTAAGCTTCGGCCTATACTTGGCACACTTATTGATATATTTCACTCTTGGGCCACCAAGTGCAGTTCCTCTCGTATAATGATGTGGGCTTGAAAGGCGCCGCGTCTTCGTGCCTCTACGCGTGTATCAACGAGAGTGTACGCGGAGTGATGAAACAGGGAAGGAACGGCGCGCTAGGGTCTGACAAGGAGGAAGAGATATGAAAAAGCTAAGCCTACTCAATTGCAGAATGTACAATCAATGGTGAAATATCCTGGGAGAGCATGTAAACAATAACTATAACTGTTTATTTCTCGTAAACACCGGTTGCCTGCCGTCATTGTTGTCGCTATCTGCTAGGAATTCCGTATTCATACCTAACAATTCTAGACAAAAGCATTTTTGAGCGGGAAACCTTTTTTGAACGCTGATTTACACGTAATGTAAGGTTCATTATAACAATCCGCAAATCATCCGACAGCAATCTTGATTTTTCCTTTGCTATTAACGCTTTTGATACCGTCAAAAGCCTTCGCCATTGGTATTCTATGGGAGTCTTAACTGTTCGATGCGATCAATGGAACCACTATAAAAGAGAGATTTTGCTACATATCAGAAGAACGAACCATTACCTTCAATATTTCTGTAAAAGTATCTTACAATTTTCTCGTTTTCAAAATGTTTGTTCGAAATTGTTGAACATGTTCTTTCTGTTTCCTTCAGGTGCTCCCTGTACAACTGATCGTCCCGAGCCCATTTTCGCCACAATACACTTCGTAAATGTCAGCAACTGCAAAGATGGCGGCAGTGTTGACAGCGGCAGGGTACCAAATGGCAAAACAACTCGACTTTGAACACGTGCGAGCTTTACGAAAGCGAACATTAAATTTCCGCACAAGAACTAAGTTTATATTTACTTCCACATTTGGACTGAAGGTTTTAAGCGTCCAAAGGATTTGCATCTTCAAAGCAGCATTGCATTCAGATGGCGCTACATGCACTAGGAGGATGTCCACGGCAAAACTGAATGTCTACCGAACTAGTTCTCGCTGTCAATCAATTTCTTGCTCTTAATTGCCTCTGTCATCGTCATCATAATCATTATTGCAAACATGCTCGCCCGAAAGACGCGGGTTCGATCCCGGCTGCGGCGGCTGAATTTCGATGGGGGCGAAATTCTAGAGGCCCGTGTGCTGTGCGATGTCAGTGCACGTTAATGAACCCCAGGTGGTCGAAATTTCCGGAGCCCTTCACTACGGCGTCCCTCATAGCCTGAGTCGCCTTGGGACGTTAAACGCTAATAAACTAATAAGCCAATTATTACAAACATCATCGTCATCATCATCATCTGTGTGGTAGTGCAATGCAGGAGAAATAAACCACCTCCATTTAATCCTGCTCTGTGCCAGCCATGGCCACTGATTTGGCACCCAGTTTCCTAAACTCTTCCTTTTATCAGACTCTCGATCAGACTCTCGGTCTCAGTCAGTAGCATCATCACCTGCTACTCAATCTGCAACTATCATGTCTTAACTTGGACCCTTGTGTGCTCACTTGGATCATAAATTTCCTAAGCAATCGTCTCCAGTTTGTTGTCCCAACTGCCGTCCATCCACTCACTCCCATGTCCGGTCAGGTGTTCCCCGAGGTACTGTACTAGGCCCCAACTTTTCCTCATTAATATTAACTACCTGCCGAAGAACATAACATCTAACATTCCTGTTTGCCGACGATTGTGTGATGCACCGTTCTCTTGCACTTTGAGGAGAGAACGATCTCCTCAAAGTGCAAAAGTGGTGCGACACCTGGGTCATGAAATAAATTGTAAATAAAAAACCTTTTTTAGTCTCTTTCCACCGACGTTGTAACTAGACATTTCCTAACTACCTCATTTGCGGTTGTCCTGTAAATCAAACCGACATTATCAAGTACTTAGGCATTCATTTGTCCGGTAATCTATCCTGGTACAGTCATATTACTCGAATAGTTAACTCTGCCAGTCCCGCCTTGGCAACTTACAACGTAACATTGCCAAAGCACTCCCTTCAGTCAAGCTAATCGCTTATGTATTGCTTGTCTGACATAAAGTAGAGTGCGCACATTCTATATTAAATTCTCATCAAACTAACCTGTCTAATTCACTGGAATCTATCTGAAATCGTGTTTAACGATTCATTCTTTCGAGATACTGTTATCGCACTAGTGTAACCCAACTAAAATCCAAACTTGAACTTCGTACTCTAGCATCCCGCAGCAAACTAGCTCGCCTTTTTTCTTTATTATAAGTTTTTTCACAGCTTACTACCCGACAACGAGTTCATCCGTCCAGCCCATTGTTCGTCCCACCATAGCCCTCCCAAAGCCGCGTACTCCCAGCGCGCCCATTCCACAACATTCCAAAAATCAATTTTTTTCTCCGTACAGCCCCCGCCGCGGTGGCTCAGTAGTTAGGGCGCTCAACTCGGAGGGCGCTCGGCAGCCGGAGTTTCGGGGTTCGAACCCGGTCGCAGCGGCCGCATTTCGACGGAGGCGAAACTTAAAAGGCGCCCGTGTGCCGTGCGATGTTGGTGCACGTTAAAGATCCTCAGGGGGTCGAAATTATCCCGGAGATCTCCACTACGGCACCTCTTTCTCCTTTCACTCCCTCCCTTTATCCCTTACCTTACGGCGCAGTTCAGGTGTCCGCCGAGATATGTGAGACAGATACTGCGCCATTTCCAAAAACCAATGTTCAATGTTCTCCGTACTGCCCTGGACTGGAACGACCTTCCCGGCCCCATCGCTTCCTTAACAGATCTTCAACAATTCAAGACTGCCATCGAAAATGACTTTTTGTCGTAGCTGCCGTGCTCCCCGCAGACCCCTCATGTAATACCCACAAATTGAGGCCTTTGGGGACCTAACAAATAAACAAATAAATAAATAAAATGAGGATGTTATCTATATAATGCAAGTCTGGTCGTACATTCTGATCATGTACATGATAGTCACCGTAGTCATGGTCTCGATAGATGGCAATCATGGTCGTATAAAAGCGTATACGCGTCAAGCAGAGACACGACACCTCAGAACGAGGGGCGCGCACTGGTCTCATAAGCAGTGAGTGCCCTTAGCTGCTGTACATCGGTACACCAACGAACCAGCTGTTAGAGCGGCATATGGCGTCTCGGATAAACTGCAAGCCATAGGGGACCATCATTATGCTTATCAAAAATGAAACGCTAGTCGAATTTCGTCTACATTTGTGGAACTCTCGGTCACGCTGAGCCATGGATAACTCGATCGTACACTCGCCTCTCCGAGAGAGCACGCCTCTGCTCTTTTCTCGCCCACTGTGCAAAAAAACTAATTAGAAGGCCCCGTTGTCGCTTGAGCAACAAAACGAGATCTTTTGTACTGCTGTTTGGTTCGGTTTTTGTAGCGAGCATGACCAGTGAAATGAAATGCTGCCTTCTGTTGATGTTGTGACGAGTTCTCGCCTGCATAAAAGCTTCAATTCCTGCTGCTGCTTGTTCGACGTTGCTCTTAACAGAATTATACGTGCTGGAGCCACACTGTGGACTAATCGCAACAGCGCTTCGGATTATGTCCGACTATCTGGAATTCTTTGCCATGGCGAAATTTCCGAACGTGATCGTTATCAGGCGTCGCTTTCTTTTTTTTTTTTTGCGGTGGTCACACCGAATGCTGGCAATACCTCGAAAGCGTTTGGACTCTGTTCAGAAATCGCAGCGACATGTTTGGCTGGAAGGTAAGCTAAATAAATAAATTTGAACGAAACAAAACATATTTTCTTCAAATGTCCGGTGGTGTCAACTAAACCAATTAACCAAAGCCGGATTATCCTCCTGCGCGTGGAAAATGTTTCAGCGAATTCGTTATTTTTCGAACGGATTATAGCCAGGAGCCGAGAAATGGCACGCTGTCCACGCACAAGCTGCCGTCTTTCGCAGTCTCGTAGCAATTCAGTGGGTAATTGCTCTGTCCGTTCTTTTCCCTTCGCGGGAGGCCTGCTTGGACGTTTGTTCTTGGAAGAACCTAAGCTCACTCAGGCACTCTGACAATGATACACGTGTAGTTTTTTTTTTAAAGAATAAACATGTGCAACCTTGCGTCCTTTTTTTACTCTTAAAGGTTTGAATTATGTCGGTTTGCCACTCCAAAGCGACTCAGGCTATAAGGGACGCCGTAGTGGAGGGCTCCGGAAATTTCGACCACGTGGAGTTCTTTAACGTTCACTGACATCGCACAGTACACGGACTTCTAGAATTTCGCCTCCATCTATAGGGAGCATGAACAGAAAGCACACCTCTAATGTTTAGCAGTTTTATAGTAAAGCGCCCGATGTTTGGGGGGCTCAATTCACAACCTCCGCCGCGAATTATATGATTTCGCAACGCTTATTTCTTGCCGTGCCGCTTAGGAACACGTCGATTTGATCTATGTAATTATGAGCCTTGTGGTAGCCGATTGTAACACGCCCCTTCTTCTGTGGATAGGATCCGCGATTTTCATCGAGCTAAAGTACTTCAGCTAAAAGTTGGTTGATGCTTTACGGTTAATGGTTTACAGGGCTTGGCGTCCCAAAGCGACTCAGGCTACGAGAGACGCCGTAGTGGAGGGCTCCGGATAATTAACGTGCACTGACAACGCACAGTACACAGGCCTCCAGCATTTTGCTTCCACCTAAATGCGACCGCTTCGGTCTGGATCGAACCCGCATCTTTCGGGTCAGCAGCCGAGTACCATAGCGACTGAGCCACCGCGGCGGCTAGAAGTTGGTTGTACTTCAAGCTCAAGTATAACTGACCTCGGTGGAATGACCAAACGCTGGTGTGCTGTCGGCCCCATTCAACACGCCCAAGGTATATAATCAAAAGATGATACAGTAATCATGCTGGCTATTCAAAAATTGTGATCGGCAGTTGTGGCGCTGTGGCACAGCCGTATACTGAGGTCTTTCAACGATCTACAAGGTGTACAGGCGCCCAAATATTTAGCTGGCGTGCGCGAGCGGCGACTTTTCTGAGCGTCAGCGCCATATGACGGAGCGAAGTTGGAAACAGAATGAGGCTAAGCGCATGCTCAAAAAGCACGCTCAGCTGGGGCCGTCGTCTGCCAGGCTGTTCCTTCTTAAGGACGTCACCCCTTATTATCGCGTTTCGACGAGCAGGCAGCGTGAGTAGGCCAATGGTTTTCCTCGCATTTTACGTTCCGAAGAACAGCGTTGTAGCAACCAAGCGAGGAAATAAAACTGAAAGATATGCCGAACACGCCCAATCATGTGATAAGCCGGAGAACATGGGTCGTTATCATTATGAATGGAGAACATGGATCACTATCGTTATGAAAGGGTCATCACTAGCTATGGCAACAGTCTGCAAGTCTTCTTCTTTTGTTTTCCTGATGAGGTAGCGAGGAGCATCTTCGATCCGACCTTCGTCCCACTAGGCACGACTGATTCTGCTCACTGAAGTCCCAGCAACTTCAGTTGCTTTAGCATCTCCTTCTGTGATGAGCCGCCCAATGACAACCCTATAAGTCGGAGTCTTGTCGCTTGACATACAGGGAGTGGCGTCTTGATAACTGTTCCGAACTGCTGCGAGCACGGCTGCAGAGCAGCTTCACTTCAGTTTCACAGCGGCCTTTTAGTTTCGTCGCCATGCTGAAGCATAAAGCACGCAGAGTGTTGATAAGCGCCCTTCGTGCAGATGAAAAAAAAAAGCTTTCGCGTCAGCAAGTAACACTTGAACGATCCATGTTCTCCGGCTTATCGCATGATTGGGAGTGTTCGGCCTATCTTCAGGTTTTATTTCCTCGCTTGGTTGCTACAGCGCTGTTCTTCGGAACGTAAAATGCGAGTAAAACCATTCGTCTACTCACGCTGCCTGCTCGTCGAAACGCGATATTAAGGGGTGACGTCCTTAAGAAGGAACAGTCTGGCAGACGACGGACCCAGTCGACCGTGCTTTGTGAGCATGCGCTTAGCCTCATCCTGTTTCCAACTTGGCCCCGTCGTATGGCGCTGACGCACAGTAAAGTCGCCGCTCGCGCACGCCAGTTAAAGATTTGGGCGCCTGTACATTCTGCTCTTTTTTTTTTTTTCTTTTTAAAAAGTGGGGTTGCGAAGGTGCCGGTTGTAGAGTGTAACTTTGGGGTGTGCCAAACTAAACGGCTAGCAACTTTTTCAAAAGGGAAAGCCGCGTCTCCATCGCTGCCCTGATGCACTGATGTAATTCAGGATTATGTTGAAATGGGAGCTGAGATATTTGGGTCAGAAGGTAGTTTTCAGAAAAGAACTTACGGAGAAGCAGAACCCTTTATCGCAATTTTTCACAGACTTTCGCTAAATTGACGCGTTCATCCCCGCAATTTGAACTCTTCAGAGTTGCGAGGCGCTCGTTCCCGTCTAACGCCCCTGGTTCACCATGCAGGTTGAATTAGAAATATACAGCATGTGGTTTCAACTTTTGAGCCATTGAAAGAGCCAAAGTGAACAATGCTGCGCAGAATGTTTAGGATTGCGAAAGACGCTGAGATGTGACAGCAGGAATGAAATTTTACAGAAGTTGGTTTGTTTTTCGATACTGAAAATATGTTGTGATTTGAAGCACAAAATGAGCAATGTGTCGGTTATTTAGTTGCTCCTGACGCGACGAATCGTTTCGATCACGCGTTTTGCGATTATCTCAAAGCAAGGAACGAGAGAGGACCATATAGTGTAACATGAGCTCGAGCGAATGGCCTCCTTTCCTTAATGTTTGCAAAAAAAAAAAAAATCAGGAAAAGAACTCACCTCCTGATTACGATAGTTGACAATGCGTTATAACAGTACAGCTGCTCTTAACGATTTCTGCGATTGAATGAAAAACATTTGTTGTTTTAGATTTCATTAAATGCTAACTGAAGCCTTAAAGCGACTTTGACAGTTGCCTCTTGTCGACGTCAGCGCTGCGCTCTGTGTCGGCAGCTTTTAAAAACAGCTGGAACTCAAACAGCGCCGGCGCAGGGCTTCTGTGTTGACGGGAAATTTACGAACACGATTAACGGATATCGTAATCGTCGTGTGGGTTTCTTGATGCCGCGCTTTAATAACGCAATTCCAAGTATCGTAATCACGCCTCTTTCTCCCCTTCCCACCAAAAGAAGCACCGAGAACAACAACTCTCCGACTTTTGTTCTCAGTAAAAATCGATTCTGTGGTTCTCTGTGGCCATGTTGACGTTTGAGGTTTATTTCCCAGAAAATTTGGAAACGAATTTTCAAAATGGGAATTGGTTTTTTGGGGAGACTAAAGGCTGCGCAGTGAGGCAAAGGCTGAAGGAGGGAATAAAAGACGGAAGAGAGAAGAAGGGTTGTTGCTGGGGAGGGTTCTGGAATAATTTAGGCCACCTGAGCACTTCTCGCATCGCCTTCATCGAAACACGGCATTCGTGGCCGAGACTGAATTTTTAGTGCAAAAACACTACTTCATAGGGTCAAACCCAATCAAGAATCTTATACAGGGTGAGCTTACGGGCTAGTTTGTCAATCATAATAATTTCAACAGCGCACGCTACAGCATGTAAAGGCCTGAAAAAGGCGGATGAGAGCCTCCTTCTCCGCCTTCTCACCAATACATTGCCGTGCCCGGCAGCGCTAAAACATTTTGACCCCTCCTTTAGCGGCAGCTGCCCACACTGTAGTGCAGTGTTTTCTGACACCTATCACATGGTGTGGGCCTGCCCCTCCAACCCGGCTATTCCCCCCATCCCCAACCCAACCCGGGAGGACTGGGAGGCGACCCTGCTCGGCTGCCACGACTTACAGGCCCAACAAGCCTTAGTCGGGCGCGCCCGGGCGGCGGACACCGCCACTGGGGTCCCATACTAGGGACCTCCACCTAGTGTTTGTAAGGATCGGTCCCTTACGGGCTGATCCAAACATACCTCCTGTTCATTCTTAATAAATGTTTTCACCACCACCACCACCTACAGCATGCGCTGTTGAAATTATTAAGAACCTTGTGGCATCCCTGACCTTCCGGGGGCTGAAATAAAAAAATATTGCAACGGTTGGGTTTCGAACCGGCGGCGGTGCGAACAGACCAGCTTCGCGCCGCCGTGCAGTGAGCGACCAGCACGAGAGCACTACGCTATCTTTTTTATCTTTCTTTCATAGAGCACCACGCTATCGGAAACATTCTTTCGCATCATTTTTTTTTCTTTATTGTATGGAAGCACACCCACACTGGCAGGCTTCAACAGTCGATCATCCATCGCGTTAAACTGCAACACACTCTCGCGCTGTGCACTGCACGTCGTCGTCTTCTTCAACGTCCTTCTGTGGCGTGAACAGATCAGATCAGCTTAACCTGAGTCTAATATCGTCGCCATACGTGTCGACGACCGAGAATGAATAAATGAATGGAAAACTTTATTGTATAAGGGTTCTTTCTCGCAGCGTAGGTGGAGCCCTCAGTCCAGGGCCCCAGCGGCCTTTGCAGTCTTGCGAGCCCTGTCGATCAGCTTCAGCTGCTCTTCAGGCTTCGAGCTGGACAGCGCAGCCTCCCACGGCTCCGGTGTTGGTGTGTTGTTTATCGGCGCTGCCTGCATTTTCTGACAGGCCCATGTAACGTGGTAAAGCGTTGGGTGTTCACCGCATAGCGGGCATTTGTTGTCATATGTGGAAGGATAGATTTTGCTGAGTAAACTCAGATTGGGGTATGTATTAGTCTGCAGTTGTCTCCAGGCAACCGACTGCTCTCTACTAAGGTTTTTGTGGTGGTGAAAAACTTTAATATAATCAAAGAGAGTTTGAGGGTCAAAAAACCCTGCTGCTTGGTCGGTATCCTTAGTCCGGGACGCGTGTTCGCCAAATGCAGCCGGTACAGCCGGCGATGACAGTGCCGCCCACCGGCAGGTAGCAGCCACCATTAAGGCTGGTTATAAATATTCATTCAGAACGACGGCTTGACATTGCCGCTATGGCGCAGTGGGGTTTTTTTTTGGATTAGAGGCACGTGTTGCGTATGGAAGGTCGGCCGTTCGACTCCGCTCTCTGTACTGTAATATTATTGTTTTTTTATTTCATTTTTTAATTTTTTTCCCTTTTAGGTCGCAAATCGTGATGCTTAGTGGCATATAACGCCGTTTAAGATTTTCAAAACATTTTCTGCATAATTTTACACAGATTATTCACAGCGCTGGAATATCAGTTTCAAATTTAAACTAAATATTACATGGTTAGTAACAATAGGTTGGTATACACTTTTAAGCATTATTTAGTGAATAATTATCCCTTTTAGGTAAGCCGTTGTGACAATTTTCAGTCACCCTGATCAATTCACCGTGGTTTCAAACCTTGTGGCTGTTGTTGGGGTTTTGGCATCCCACCGCTGCCACCACTGTTGGGACTGGGTGTCCGAGCCAAGGAACTGTCGAGGCGACGGTGAGTCAAAAGACTTTTATGTACAATATGTACACGGGCTTTTACATGATACAAGGGTCAAGAGCACCACGGGCAAGCACACAGAAGAAGGGCGGCCCCGGCGGCGAGCGTAGCTCCGGCGTGATGGCTCTTCTGCTGCCCATCTGCTGCGCGGGTTCAGCGCGGCTCCGCTTTTAAAGCCGCTGGTAACGGTTACGGCAGCCAGCCGTTCAAATCCTCCAATCAGGTCACGGCACTGGCCACCATTCAAATTAGACCAATGGTCGAGAGCCGGCGAGCGTCGGAGGAGTTCGCACCGACGGAGAGGAGGGGAGGAGGAAGGGTCCGTGTCGGCGCCGGCGAGACGGCATGAGTCACGCTGCACGTCGCGACATGCCCGAGAGAGTCTGGGCCTGCTTTGAGCGACGGCGGGCGCGCAAGACTGGTTTAGACAGGCCCGCCAGCGAAATGGGAGCTCCGGCCCATTTCGGTCCATTTCGGTCCCATACTAGGGACCTCCACCTAGTGTTTGTAAGGATCGGACCCTTACGGGCTGATCCAAACATACCTCCTGCTCATTCGTAATAAATGTTTTCACCACCACCACCACCCACTACACTGTACAGGCTGCAGTTGGCGAATACGCGTCCGGGACACCGCACGACGAGGCCCCGTCTCGCGCCCGCTTTACTGGGGGAGGAGGGTAGGTCCTCCGGTGGGCTCGTTGGTGTTCTAAGATGGCTCCATACCGTCTAGTGACTGCGTCCAGTTCCCCTTCGGTGCGCGCCTCCCGACCGAGAAAAGCAAAAGTCAATCAGGCGAAGCAAAACTTTTGCACATCTACTCGGTTTGACTACGTTGACTACGTTGACTACGGTTTGACTACAGCAGTTACTATATGTCTTTCCTTGCTGCGCCCTTCCTTTCCTCCAAATCATATTTAATTTTTAGGGTGCCCATTGAGAAGTAAGGCAGTTACAACGCCTTTCCTTTCTTGAAAACTAATTTTGGTTTTATTTGGGTTTAACGTCCTACAGACAGGTACTCTACTCTGTCCTGCAATCATAAAAATTACGATCCTAACACGGATGGGCAATGCCCACACTGTGGGGAGACCTGTGATATCTTCCACATGGTGTGGGCATGTACTCAAAATACCCCTCCCCCCTTCCCTTAGCCCTTCCAGAGAGGCATGGGAGACTGCCCTCCTCAACTGCTCCTCTCTTGAGTCCCAAAGGGCTCTGGTGAAACGGGCGAGAGACGGGGCCTCGTCATGCGGTGTCCCGGACTAGGGACGACGACCATGCAGCGGGGCCACTCTCTGGCTCCCAAACTCTATTTCACAAAATAAAAGTTTTCACCACCACCACCTGTAGTTCTTTAACGTGCACTGACATCGCACAGTACACGGGCCTTTAAAAGATCTTTAAAAAGGGTGTTTAGAATTGCGCTTCCATCAAAATTCGACTGCAGTGACCAGGATCGAACCCACTTCTTTCGGGTCAGTAGCCGAGGGCCATAACCCCTGAGCCACCGCGGCTTTTTTTTTTCTTTATTGCCTGACTTCGGCTCCCCTGAGCCACCGCGGCGCCCATTGATAACTAATGTAGTGTATGTTCCATGCGACGGCGTTAAAGCCGAAGCCTCGTAAGGATACAAAGTAAATTAGTTATGCTGAAAATAAAATTGCGGTAGTCAGATGGGAATCGAACCCACGAACCTTGGGCTTCGAGTCACACGCACTAGCCCTAGGCCACTGAACAGGTCTTGAACTGAGGCACTTTAGTTCTTCTCCTCTGTTTTGCGATGGATCACGTGGTCTAGACGCTTACTGGTTGATCCTAATGAGTATTTGTAATTAAATAGAGGGACTAATAAAGGAAAATAGCAATAACTTTTAATGATGATGAAAATATTTGCTGTAGTATAGGTACAGGGTGAGGAATATTAGGGTGGTGTCCTTAGTCCGGGACTTCATCATCATCATCACCACTGGCGTAAGCTGCTGCCCTTGCACATTTGGGTGCGCAGACCTGTTTGCAGACTACTTGAGCTTATTAACTCGGAAAATTTTCTCCTGCTGTGTTGTTCTCACTAAAGATTTTATGTAAGCAGAATATAATAACAGTTCTTTGCTAACCTCGTCTCTTTATGTCAAGGAATATGGTTGCCTCGATTGTTGATGATATGTGTTTAACCCGCTCAAGTTAGAGGCATGGCGAGAAGGACGTCTCGGCACTGCAGCTGTGTCAGGTCAGCTTTGCGCAGAGGCAGTGTCGCATCCCATGAAGTCTCGACTGAGGAGCGACTATTGCTAGTTGAAAACTTTTCCCAATACCCCGCCTGGACGACGTGAAATACCGTCGGCCGAGGCAATTTTTGGCTGGCCCTCCGGGGCCTCGCAACCGAATACAAAAAAAGACATCAATGGAGACGACATGCCCACCAGCCCTGTTGGTGCACTCTCCTTACCTGGGCCTTCATACTTTGCCCACAACCTCGGGCGCTTGTCATGGTCGTGCGTCACAAAGGAGAGAGGGGTCTATGTTTAATGGTACGGCAAAACAGAGCTGACAGAGAGAGAGAAAAATTACCGACGATTACGTTACTTCCTAATGCGAAATTTGAGCGCAGCAAATAAGCTGTTTCACCTTTTCGATAGTGAGTCAACCCCAGCTGCGGAGTTGGTTTCAGGGACAACGCCGCCGATGCCGACACAAACAATATGATACCCTCGCTTCCGCAGCGCTAAGAACCAGGTCTAGCCGTGGGAAGGTGGTCACGTATTCGTCGACGTGCCGGGGCCTACGTGAAATAACCGGCGCGTCGGCAACTGAAGAGCACCCTATCCGCCACACAAGAACAGGGGGGGGGGGACCCTTTCCTCCTCTTTCTGCATGGCGGCGACGGTGTTCTATGCAGTCACGTTATCTTGACTCTCTAGCGGCGTCAGCGGCATCCAGCGGTATCAGTCGGTCGCTGCTAGCTGGTTACGAGGCCGACGACAACGCCGACGACGACGCGAAACCCAGGAACGGACGCCAAAGAGCTGCGCTCTAAAAAAGATCAATGAACAACGTACCACCAGCCCTGTTGGTGCACCCTACCTACCTAGGCCTTAATACTTTGCCCACAACTTCGGGCGCCTGTCATGACCATGCGTCTTAATGCAGGCTGCGGCGCCACAAAGGAGAGAGGGTCTATCTCCACGGAGAGAGATCAGTCGGGCTGGTTGGTTTATGTTGAATGGTACGACTAAACAGCGCTGACGGACTGGATGTAAGAAGCTGCGCATGTGTCTGCCTCGTCTTCTTCCGTCCCGTCCGTCAACGCTGTTTAGTCGTACCATTCTATCTCCACCATAGCGGGAAGTGATTGACCCCTTCAGTCTACCACTCCCTGCTTTGTTTAGCAGGAATTGGCCGACGCCATTGGCTGGAATGGGGGTCCTTTGACGGGGAAAAGCCGCTGCGTTCTTGAGCTGTATCCCAATTTAGAAACGTAACGTAGTACGTATCAACCAGCCCTCCTCCTCCCCCTTCGTCCCCTGACCAAAGCCAGATAAACCCGAACTCGTTATTTGTGTTCTCGGTCAGGGCCGATTTCCCAACGACGGAAGGAACAATAATCTGATCTTTGAAACCGAACGCGGATTAGTGCGTCAATGGAGGATGGAAGTTCTCGTCGACAAGAAAGTCGTTGGCGTTCCTTCGTCACGCTGATCGAGTGTGATGAATGACGACCATGCTATAATGGCGTGCAGGAATCGCGAGGCGGGTGAGTGGCCTTTTTTCTTTCTTTTTTTTTCTGCGTACCTCGTTGTCGCTTCGGGTCTTGTGCGGTAATCACGGCTAACTCGTGGGAGAGTTAGGAGCAACAAAGTCGCGCGCGCGCGCTGGCATTCGGCCGAGCTCGACAGGTCACACGAAGCAATCAGTGACCTCTGGCCGATTATTTTCCCGGATCATTTATAGCTCTCCATGTACCTCTTCCATCACTGTCGTCGCTTCTTATTACATTTCCACTTTGGCAGGCGGCTACGAAAAGAAAAAAAAAGATAAATAAGCCAAGGGGAAAGGTCGCAATTACGAGCAGCAAATCACAGTGTAGGCGTTGTCGATTGCGGGAGAAGAATCTTTGGCTCGGTGAAAAAAAACACACTATTTGCAAGCCAGATCATACTGCAATGAATCCATCTGAATCCAATGAATCCATTATTATGGATCGCCCAACCAGCAACGCTTCTGGAATCCATCTGTTATATAAGGTTAAAGCGACAGCGTACAAAAACAACAAAATCTCCGATCATAACTTAAGAGCCCGAGAATGACGGCGGTTCCGCTTTTTCCCTCAGCAAGGATTATTAATAGAACAGAATTATTTCGGAAACAGAAATTCGGATTTAATTTTATTCTATCATCTCTCACAGTGCAATGGCAACGCTATAGAGGTGCGTGGAACTTGAAATGTCGAACCTGAAATTGGGAACCTGAAATTGGGGAACCTTGGTGGCTAGTAGGAGAGTATCGCGAAAACATGTTGGTTGATCGCAACTGCATGCAGGTTAGCGCATTATACCGAATATAATAAATAAACAAATAAACACAAGAAGAAGAAAAAGGCGCATTTCTCAGAAGTACAATGGCTTGGTTTATGGGGATTTAACGTCCCAAAGCGACTATGAGAGGCGCCGTTGTGGAGGGCTCCGGAAATTCCGATCACCTGGGGTTCTTCAACATGAACTGACTTCGCACAGTACTACACGGACCGATGGAGACGTCATGTAGAATAGGTTTTCGAATGCCATGCTGTGCAGTAACGTCCGGATATGAACTTCCGAGCACGCCCTCATGAACAGCTGCTATACGTAACGGGGTTGCGCCTACATGAAATCGCTGTAGCCTGTGAGGTGTGAGCGCCAACGCTATAAAGATTTCTTCTCAAAAAACAAGCTTGCCTCTTGTTGGGACGGCGTGGCAGCCGCGCTTTCTGCCCAGAAAGCGACTTCCGCGTTCTGCCCAATTCTAACGTGGAACCCGGGGTGGTATTCTCCCGGTGTCGCCTTTTGCGACATGTCGCATTCGCTCTTCGCTGATTGGCTCGAGCCGCGGTGACGGCGGCGTGACGACACGGACCCGCCTTCCTGCTACGTCATCGTGACGTCGCCCCAATTTACTACGCTTAGTCGAACAACGGAATGCGCTGAAGCGATTCGCGCGGGCGACGGGCTACCGTTAGCGTACGAACGCAATCGGCAGTTGCGGCTTTTGCGCCCTTGGCGTGAAAACATGGCGACGTCCTTTCTAGCGAGAGCCGCCCGCTTCAGCCAATTCAGCAGTCCTTGCGATTCCGGTCGGCATGTTTACCGGCAACTACTGTTGTTGTTACTTTTCGCTATGACTTACCTTGCTTCGACGATAAAGTTTAAGCTGCAATTCAGTCTAGTTTTTTAGATACGCTCTCGATTCTGGAGCGCGCAAGCCTAATGGGACCTCCAGCTACACTGCTACCGTCTGCAACTGCCCGAAACGCAGCCGAAACCTAGCACAACCGTCCGGAACGAAATAAAAATAGATTTGGAGCTTTTTCGCGGTGTTTTATAGACTTAAATGAAGTAAAGTGAGTTTATATTAAATTTGCAAATGTTTTTTTTGAACATTAGACGTCATGTGATGGCAAATATTCTTGCTATAAAAGATACGAAACTACTGCTGCTAGTGGATCAGCAGTGGTAAATTGTCGCTTCTCGGAGTGAATGAATGCACCGCAGACGAAAGTGCCGGCGGCTTTTTCCGTTTCTTCGAGCATCTGTAAGCACTTTTTTAGGCCCCGCCCATATGCGACCACTGATCTCCACTAGGTGGCTGGATGCCGCATTCCCGCTTTCCAAGACGAGCGCGAGTGAAGCCACCGGAAGTTGGACCGCTTGTCCCGGAAGTCGGGTGTCTGCTGTGTATTTCAATGCAAAAAGTCGCGACTTTCGCCCTTTCGTTCTCAGTTTTTTGCGCTGTTGTCGAGTAATGTCTGCTGTTATATGAAAAGAACAAGCAAGCTGAACGCGAGAAATGTGAGCATTGTGTGCAGAACCCTGTAATTTCTGCGAAAGCGAAGAAAACAGGCATGCAGGTCTCACCCTGCCTCGGCAAAGGGGTACGTGCGTAAAGGAGAAGTTATGGAATGATGATGAGGCTAGGTCTTCTTAAAACCGAATTTTCGTGCAGCAAAGAAAAGGCACAGCGCGAGAGGAATGACTGACAAGAAAGACGAATGCTGCAGTGCGCGTGAGAAGCGCTGTTAGAAGTCAAATGCACCAAGCACCACGAATTAAAGCCCATTCAGGCTTATCTTGCTCCAATACGAATCAGTACATGACATGCTCCGTCGAAAAAGCAGTACCATACCTTATGGAGGCGCTAATGTGAACCAACCGAACACCGTCGACACCTCACAAGATAAGTAGCCTAGCCCTCGCTCCTTCGCTAAATATAATTCGGCAAAATGGTCGCTGCGAAGTAAGCTTCCTGGTGAATGTTTCAACCTATTCTTTCTTATATTTATCCCCCATTGAAAGCATAACTTGGGCTTGAGCGTGGGAACAAGCATCACAGTAAAGAGCAGAGTTGGCGAAGCTAGGCAAACGGGACGACACCGAGCCGAGTAAACGAGGCTCCATACTTGCTGCGTGTAGCGACGTCCTGTCGTCTGCTAGTGTAGTCCCATTGAGATGCAATGGGCCCTTATTTTCGAAACGTCTTTCCCGAAGACTTCGCTGGTCTCCTCACTCAGTTGATGACGCAACAGGTAGGCATTGTCATGTAAAAAGACGAGAACGACGAAAAGACGAGATGCTAAGTAGGAAAACAAAACTGGAACTGAAAAACCGTGCTGAGGTCCGATTTCATGCACTGCCAAAGGCTGACTTCCGGGACAAGGCCACTTACTTCCGGTGGCTTCACTTTCGGGTGCCTGATGCGGCATCCAGCTCCCCTAGTGGAGATCAGTGTATGCGACATGTCGCAAAAGGCGACACCGGCAGAATACCACCCCCGATGCCACACATATTCAAAACAAGCATGCGTGATGAACGAACGCAACGCGCTTTTTAAGTTGCTATTTTTTTAGAAACGCGTACAGGAAGCGTCTAACGCTGCGATAAGCTTCCCTGCTTTGATGAGAACGGAAACTTTCAAAAGCGTGGATCTATATTCAGTGTTTCCTAACATAAGTATAAGTAGACACATTAATACACGTTACCCATAAGCAGTTTGTAGCAGCTTAGCGTTTCTTTATCGCAATTTATGCACCGCAGGATGGTGGCTGATTAACCCCAATAAAGAAGTTAAATAAGCCGGATGGCCTATGAAACCAACTGCTCGATGATACGCTTTATACCGTGGCCCATTTGCAAGCTGTCGTGCCTCCCTTGCATCCTGTCCTTAAAACCTTAATGAGATGCGCGTTCGATAATACTCATTTGCAAAATTCTCGCGTTCATAAAACCTAGTAATTTCCGTAAGCACCTTAGGCCGTAAGCCGCGGTATTCTTCTACCCGCGTAAACGCGTTCGGCAAGGTTATGAAACGCGTATACTGCCAAAGACTGCCCTGTTTATCTCGGTAAGCAATTAGCCGCGCAAATCCTATTAAACCTTTACCCCTCAGACGGCTTGCGCGATCAGTGATGCTCTATTTGAAAACTAAAACCTCCCCGTCATGAAGGCTTTGTGCACGTGTTGTAAATGCTGCCGCAAAGCCCATACTTAGAAGTTTGCTCTGCTACACGGATACTGGCTTTTCAGGGCTTGTAGTGGTGGTTTGTTGATAATAAGCTATCAAGCGGGCTCTGTCCACAGTTTGAACGCTCTAAGCAACATAGCTCAGCTTACGGGAGTCTAACTAACTGGCTTTGAACGATGCAGGTCTTAGTCTATTATGAACAAAGACACTCTCGACGTCGCCCAAGGAGCTAATTTAAATATGAAAAGGTTCTTTTCGCTAGAACCATCAGCGTGTAGTAGGACGATATGTACACTTAGGAACACAGAAGAATGTTGCCAAACACAGTTTTTACAGAGTTATCCTAAATTACGCTTTCAGCATTTTAAAGAAGATTAATGATGACCGCTACGACAAAGCTGCTTCCGCACGTATAGTTTATGCTACCTGACGAAAACAGAGGAAAAACGACTACCGTCGTGAATCTTGCAATAAAATAAACTTTATTAATTAACTTTTCAATCACTGCAGGTAGCGGGGATGTTTGCATCCAATAGTTTGAAGCCACTTTATTCCGAGACCATTGAGTTCAGTATATTTCTCATAGCAGGCCCTCGCTGTGAGATAATCGCATCCAAATTTCTCTCTCAATAAGTGTAAATACGCATCCAATACGCTGATTACCAGCGTAAACTTCGTTCTTGGTGCGACGAAGATGTTGCGCACTCTAAGGAAAAAAAGATGCCCAGGCTTAGCTTGGTTAAAAGGCAAGAATGCGTTGCATATTGCGCGGTCTTTTTGCGCGAGGTATTGCTTGGCGGCACTCGATTTTCTCAGCAGCTTTTCCTCCGTGACGTATGGATGGATGGATGGATGCATAGGAGCGCCCCCTTTGAAACGGGGCGGTGGCAACGCCACCATGCTCAGCCGTCTTTTTTTTTTCGCTTTTTCCTTTCTTTTTTTCCTTTTTTTCACGTGGTTTGGTGACGCCACGTCACCACGTGACGTGACGTCACCAAACCACGTGACGTCAGGTCACGTGGTTTGGTGGCTGTCCGGCCGCGCCCAAGGGCTGAACTGAGTGATTGCAATATGCTACGCATAAAAGGGACTAAATTGCAGCTGTGCATAGGTTGTAATGTGCAGCTGCACATTACAACCTGTTAAAAACAAATATAGAAGGCCGAGGTTCATTTCGTTGTTTGTTACTGATGGGCAGCGGCGACAGGGAATTGACTGCTTGCCACTCACCGTTTCGCTAAGTGTCGCCGATACTTACACAGCACCACATCAGCTCGTAAACAAACTGCAACGAAATGAAACTACTTGCTTAACCCTAACTTTTACAACTCACATTCGACACGTATTGAAGCTACTCGTATTTTGTTTACGTAACTGCACAGCTGTCGGTCGCTTGGGTTCCACGAAGCATTTCTCTCACGCAAAAGAGTCTATGCCCCTCGTCACGGACAGCAGCGGTGCTCTCACTGGCCTTAGACGACATTCTGCGCTTCAAAAATCGAGTACTATTGCAGTCGTGGTCCTCTCGCGCAATTTTCACGTGCAACGCAGCACGCGAAAATCCCCCTACAGTCAGTGTTTCCTAGAGCTCTTCGATTTCATCTCTCGCTCGCCGACGCGCCTTAGTGCACGGCTTCTCCCTCTTACCCCTCTACCCGCCGTGGTGGCTCAGTGGTTAGGGCACTCGTTTACTGAGCCGGAGGACCCGAGTTCGATTGAAGCGCAAATTGCTCCGTGCGCTGTGCGGCGTGAGCGCATGTTGAAGAACCCAGGATGGTCTAAATTTCCGGAGCCCTCCACTACAGCGCCCCTCATAGCCCATTCGCCAATTCCGAACGTTAAACGTTTAACCACACAATTTACAAGACGGTCTAAATTAATGCGGAGCCCTCCACTACAGCGCCCCCCAGCCCATTCGTCGATTCCGGACGTTAAGCGTTGAACCTTGGAATATACAAATTTTCGTACCACTCTCCTCGCACACCAGCACCTAGGTCGACACGCGCGCCACCTCTCGACGATGCCGCGAAACGAAATGCAGATGCATGCTGCCGCAGGGAGGGCGGTTGCGTTCTACCCTAGCAATACAGTGCTCTAGAAGGCTTGGGAAGTAAGCTCCACAGGTGAGGCATCAGTCGGTGCTTTTAGCTGAATTGCCTCACCTGACTATTTTGCTCCATAGTTAGGGCTATATAGCCGTGGAAAAAAAAAATCGAGTGATGAGGAACCGAGACTTCCGTCTGTCGGGACAGTTTGTTGATACCGAGTACTTAGAGAAGACATAGAAGAACGGAAGAGCACGTAGGTTATCCAGGTTAGCAAACATTAAAGGAAGCATTAAAAGAAAAAAAGCGTAAAAAAAGAAGAACGGAAGTTAGTGTTTCTTTTTCGCTATTATTCCTCGCCGATTCCCATGCAAAGTGAAAAGATCTTGAAGCTTTGGTGTGAAATTTTTCAGCATGCCAAGATAATTGTCTACGTAACGAAATAGCTTGACAACATGCTTGCCCTCTTGACACGCTTCCGTTCGTGTCCTCTTCTATTGTTCCTCTTTCCTGCCCCCGTCTGTTTTCCCGTCGTTTATTTTGGGTATCCAACGAAAGGTTGCACCCGATCCACACTTAAGAATTCATGCAAAAGCGTGCACTAGTAGAAGCTAAAGCTCCGCAAACGTGTCACGGCGGGCTCTACGAGCTGTGGGTAGTCTAAGTTGTTTCTTGGATACCTCGACCAGAATTTGGACGTGACTCTAGGCTTCCAAGTCATTTTTGACGGCTCAGCGGAGCAGCTATCTGTTATTCCAACATGCGGTTACTCTTGCAACAGGGAATTTTTACAGCACTTATTTCTTTAGTTTCACCTTTGTTCTGCTGATAAGGCCTCTGGAGCCTTGGTCTCTTGTCTATGCTTCACTGAAGACATCGAACTCATTACCAGCGGCAATGAAACCTCTGGTATTGCGGTTGCTTGTTTTCAGCTTAACAGTTCCCGAAACTTGTCTCCTACTCAGTGTTTGGAAGCGGCCATTCTACGGCGACTAACGGCTGGGACGAAGGTCACTTTCGGCGGACCTGGCCTTTAGAAGGCCTTCTCCGTTCGGAAGCTGTAAAGGAAGGAAACTTTTACTACCCGTCGCGGTCGTATACGAGACACCGGCTCGGACAGTTTCTTTACGATTGGTTGCCGGGGATCAGCTCGAGCTTTTTCCTCGACCCGGGGAGATTGATGCCCTTGGCTTAGCTGTTCCACGGGCTCTGCACTTTATCTCCGCTGTGCCAACACTGCGGCTGGTCGCGAGGCGGCGCTCTCTCTCTCTGTCAGACGTAGCACCGCGAGCCCTCCGTATACCGTATTCATGCGGACTCAACCATTAGGGGAGGGTGCCACTGTAGAATAGCCACATGCTGGCTATATACGATCACGTTTCGCAACAATAACATATAATGTTACACCTTGTGTGGAAGGTGCTCCACTAGTTACCGCATTACTAAGCTTCAGATTAAGCCAATGCCACACGCACACCCCCTCCGTACTTGGGAACATTATAAAAACAAACATCAGAGCTTCCCAAAGTGTTCTAGCTCAAGCTTTCCGGATGGTCTTAGGATCCGCTAAATTCGCGCCTCCTCAGCCGCAGCCATTTTAAAGTCTTGGACATCCAACCCGTAATAAAATTGCGGTTGAATATGTACCCTAAGGGCACATATTCGACACTTCATTCAGACTCCCGTGACCATCTTGCCAGCCTTCCTGTTACAAGGTCACGTACACCGTTTCCCAAACTCATTGGCTCTCATCGCGCCTTTCTGCCACCATAGTTTACAACCACATCTAAACCGTCCTGTCCATTATGGACCCTGCATCAACCTCATGTGCATCTTCCTAAATCCGGAATCAGGAAAAAAGGCACACTTGTAGTCCACATTAAAGCTGATCATTCTTTAGAATATCTGCATGATAACAATGAACATCCTTGCATGCAGAGGGCTCAGTGAACTGCAGAAGTTCTTCGGGCTCTGTGGCCGTCGAGGCAACGCAAATACATCATACCTGACTTCTCCGATGAGTGCAGGATTTACTTCGAACCACTGTTGAGTGCATCAATCATGATGTATCTCAGCATCGGTACGTCTATTTTCTCCGACCCAAAAGCGACCCTCCAAGGCTAACAAGCTGTTCGTTGCTACGGACGAACAACTAACGTGTCACCGAAACCCGAGCACTATCACTCTACCATTACCAAAGGACACGATATAATCTATCAGTGACAACCAGGACACAGCGCCATCGCAGGAAACCGGCGCGCAGTCAAGGCCGCCCGACCTGCCCACAATGGAGGTGTTCGGTTCTGATTTTGAGAGTGGACACAGCGGGCAGGCTGCAAACGCTTCCCTGGGTGATCACGCTCTCGTCTTGGAATTTGTGACTGGTGTCTACACTCCCATGTCGCTTAAATGTACTACGACTTTCACCCGGCCTACCACGAGGTGAAGCAACTTTGCTGTGTCGCCTATGGCTTTGCCATTGTGTTCACGAAGCAATACTACTTTCTTATCGTTATAGCTTACAACATTGCCTGCTCTATCTGCAGGTGTGGCGAGACGATAAAACATGTTCGCTGTACATGGTTTGCGTTTAGAGCTGGAAGAGAATCGCTCTGCCGCGCACTGGAGCGTATTGCACCCTTCCCGCTGACGGAGACAGGATTCTCGAACGTTGTCCGCAGCAACAGCCTATCATGCCCTGCTCCGTTTCTTGAGGGCATCGTGCCGAAGCGTTAGGCTATGCATTTGCCTTACGTAAATTCTTTCTTTCCTTAGTATAGTCAGCTCTAATTTCTCCTTCTCCCTTATACCCCTCACCCCTTTCTCCCAGTGCAAGGTAACAAACCGGTGCTATTTCCCGGTTAGCCTTCCCGCCTTAACAACCCTCTCTTTCTCTTTCACTATATCCGACGCCAGCAAACGAGTTAAGCTGCGCTTTTTGTTTCCTCATTTCAAACAGGACGAACCATATGGTTGGCTCTACATTTTTTTTTATTTAATAGTTTCTAAATTAGGTATCGGGTCCCTCCACCCTTTCACTCCTCATTCTGTCTTTCAACAAATGTACTGCTGCTGCTACCATCTGAGTGATAAAAATGTCAATACGAGAACTTTTGTGAAATAAATACCAGATATTCATCTCAAATCGCCTATATGCCTCAAACAAAAAGATGCCGTTGAAGTGGAGTTTGCGAATAGCGCAACACTATATTTCTTCCTTCTTCGCTGCAATGAAACCCGGCTACAATATAAGTAATCGAGCAGCGAACTCCATAGTTTCATATCAAGGGCGCTCTTACTTTCTTTATGTTCTGTTGAAGACGGCAAAAATGTGCTCCTAGGCATTTCTGAGATCATGAACATTGTATCACGACAATTCAAGGCTGCCTGCACGGACAGCTTATGCATCACCAGAAAAATCCCAGTAGGTTTTCTTTTTTTTTTTTTGCCAAATGGCACATGTGGGTATAGCGCTAGATGAAGGTAATGGTTTTCATCAAGAAAAATTTGCATGCGCTCACAGATAGCTCGGATGACAACCGTGTAGTGACGCCTCCGTGTGAGAAATGTGACATCCTCGTTTTCTTTTGCTAAAATGCACTCATACTCACGTCGTTATTCCGTTTTGATTTACATTCCTCCCTGAGCTTTTTACATATATTGGCGCAATCTTCCCGGCGCTGTGTGGCCGGCTGAATGGCATTTTTACCGCACGAACCCAATGCGGAAACTCGTGGAGTGTGCTTTCGGAACTGACTTCGCACAGTTTACCAGGGATTAGCAGAGGTGTTGGCGCGCAGATCTCGTGTGACATAGTTACTTTATGCAAGCGTCGTGAGCTCTGAACAAACCAGTTATTGTTGCGAAAGCAACAATACGCGAGTCGCCCAGCGATTTCGCGTAGCTGACGAAAGGCCATACTGCGCATGCGCGAGGAGCAGTGACATGACATAACACGGCTCACAGCTGGCGGGCCGCCGCCGTTGCTGCGCGGGTGACTCAGAGGTGCCTCCGCCGCGCTCGCCAGTTGCGCATGCGTAGTAGCGGCGCACAGCTAGCGTGCCGGGGCCGCCGCCGCTGCCGCGCGCTCTCCATCGCCTCTCTCTCTCTCTCTTCTCGTTGCTTTCTTAACCTCCAGGTTTGACCAGAGCTAAACCACCGCCAATTTTTATACATGCAATCGAAGGCTCGTTGTATGCGCGAAACTGCGGGACAGCGGCCCCGTTTGCGAGCGAGACGAAAGTGTTCCGCTGTGTGGCACGCGTAAATAAGTACTGCGGCCCTCCGCGTCCGACAGTGGACCGGGAGCGCATGAATGAATGAAGGCCGGGCGCGCCCATGTCCCCCGATAGAAGCGGCATCGCGTTGCCACCTCTTTACACGCTACTGTTACTGCTGCTGTCGCTGTACACGCCTATATTTATACGAGCCGGAATGAGACGCCACCTCGGCAGCAGGGGCTGTCTCCAGGTGGCGCGAGGCGCCGTTGTTAGGCGCTTTGTGGGACGACTTGCCCCGACACACTTCGCAACGCTGTCTGGCTCGTACTTCTTGCAGATTGAAAGCGATCTCGTTGGATCAAACTGGCTTATAGATGCACTGAAGAGGAATCTGAACTCGTAGTTTTACCGCTGGAACTCCATCTACACGTTCCGAGCGTTCTTAGAAACTTCGAGTTATTGCCCTGGGCGGCAGACTTCCCTAATTTAAATCAGATTACCTGCCCGGCTCCCGCCTTATTTTTTTAATTCCCCGCGGATGGTGGGAGGAGTCAGCCAACCTTTCAACCAGACCCGTGGCGGCTTGCTGCTCTGCCATCGGCGGAGTGATACGTCGAAAGCAAGGAGTCCACGCTTATTTTTATTTCCGTGGGCCTAATTTGCAGCTATTTAGTCTCTGACTAGATCTATTTATTCACGGAAACCTAAAAAAAAAAACAAAATAAAAGTGAAAGCAAAGTCGCCATGCGACTGCCTGAAAGGCATTCCATGCGTTGGTCGACTCCTCCCACCGTCTGCGGAGAATAAAAAAAAAAAGAAGGCGGGAGCCGGACGTTAATCCGATTTAAATGAGGGAAATCGGCCGCACAGGGCAATAATTCGAAGTTCCTAAGAATGCTCAGAACGTGTAGATCGAGTTCCCGCGGCAAAAAGACGTGTTCAGATTCCTCTTCAGTGCACCTTTAATTCGAACTTCCGGTTTATTCGAAGTGAGAGTTTTGGTGCTTTCAGCATGAAATAAATTGAGGGGCGCCTCTTCTTTTCTCTTTGCCTCTCCCGTGCGGGCACCCCTAGTGCGAAGTCTGCATAATTGAAGGAAATTTGTAGTTCATGCATATTCAATGCATCTGGTTAGTTCACATTTGCTTAATTTGAGCTTCCGGTTTATTCGAAGTGAAAGCTTCGGTCCCTTCATCATCACACGAATTCAGGGAAGCCTCTTCGTTTCTCTTTCTCTCGTCCGGGCACACCAATTGCAAACTCTTCGTATGGAATAAATATGTAGTTCGCTTCGAGTTCGTTTTGTTTTTATATTTGACCGTACAAACTAGAAGACTTAAGCAGCGACAAAGGTAATTATACCCTGTGTGTTTGCGCGTGTTCGCGTGATATAATCGGGGAATCGCAGCCATCCATTGCACTCACTTCGCGCCCCTACCGTTACTGTCTGCTATATGTCCACTTTCCATAGCGAAAAAAAAAAACAAGAAAAAGAAAAAAATAAATCACGCAACGCACACTCGTGCGCGCACCTCCACAGCACGAGCAGCGACGGACTTCCACACGAATTGCTTCCGCCTGGGGAGCTTTCCTCGCTGTATCTCCGCACGACGCCTTCGTTCCGCCGGTCAGCAGGAAGGGTCGAGTATATATACAGACGCTTAAGTACACCGGCGCATACCTACCGAACTTGGTCGAAGAGACAGTGCGGCGAGAGGCCACAAGCGGCTGGCGCACACAGACACCACCGCATTTTCCCCGAGGTAGAACCTAGCAGCGTGTCGCCGGGCGTCTCGGGGATGCCACTCCGGTGAGCGTGAACGCAAAAGAAGGTCGCGATAACATCGCACCACCGGAATAAGCGCTCTCACTCGAGCAACTAATGGGCTGCGGCCAGGAGTGCGCGGGGTGTGACAGAAAGAAATGCGGTCGAAGAAGAAGGGGGAGACCAGAAAAGTGTTTCCGCCTGGCGCGCGGCACCACCTTCCGCCGTTTCCTTCGCGGCAACGGTGGCGGCCTGCACACGATGGCATTCACCGTCACCGCATTTGCATGCGGCAGTGTGCGCCTTTTGCGCCATCGTTAACGAAGCGATGACGAACAAACGCTAACTGCACCCGCGGGGCTTCGTTTAGCACCGCGGGCGACGAAACACAAGGCAGAAAGACAGAACTGCGAATACGAGAGCTCTAGTTAGCCCCTTAACTAACTCAAGACTGTCCGTATAGTCCTGTCGTTGACTGCGTTAGCTGCTTCGCGCTGTCGTTGCCCCCTTCTTGTGTCGGAAGATGGGACAGGTACGGCTGAGCCGGCGCGGGA